>NC_048221.1:51377073-51541619 GCF_002007445.2 Ailuropoda melanoleuca | reverse complement strand
GGGGCGGGCCGGGCGGCGTGAGGCTCAGCGCCAGGGAGAGGGCGGGGCCGGGGGCGGGGACACTGCTCGTCCCGCCCCGCGCCGCAGAGCCGGCGCCGCCCCCCGGCTAGCCGCCTGCGCGCCCTGCGCCTAGCGGTGGGGTTCCTAGTATGGGGACTTGGGGGCAGGCGATTGCCAGGCTTCCTGCAACCTGAGAGGAGCTCTGTGGAGAGAGCGTAGGAGCCAGTCCTGCTCCCCGAGAATAGGGAAAAGGGAGCCGAGACTCCTACCACCTTTTTGTTTGGGGATAAAAAAGCCACGTCCCACCCGACATGGAGGTGAAGGAAACTGTCCCCACTCCCTTTGGAAGGAAGAGAGGTGTCAGCCTCCCCACCCTGAGGTGAGAAAGGACCCATTCCCCTGGCGTGCGAGCACGTACACACATGCGCACACTCCCTGTAGTGGGAAAGAAAAAAAACAACCTCCTTTCCCAAAGCTGGGAGAAAGGTGCCATCTCCTCAACCTCCAGGTGATGGAGGAAGGCATAATCTGCCCCCCCAACACACACACACACACACACACACACACACACACACTCCTATGATGAGACAAAAAAGAACTACTCCCTCCTCAATATTAGGTGAGAAAGACATCCTCCTCCCCCCACCTTCGTCCATAAGGTGACAGAGACTTGACAGATCCCCTCAACGGGTCTGCCAGCGCATTTTTCGTGCTGCACTTTAGGGATGGCTCACTTAAGAGCACCTTCTTCTCTTCCCCTCCTCATGGACTAGAGAGAAGAAACCGTGTGTAAGGCTGAAGAACCCCTCCCCTCAAGTGGGATGTCTAAGGGTCCCCCACCCCTTGTGTGTTCACCTCCCTGATAGGCAGTGGTGTGTCCTATGTTGTACCAAGAAGTTCATCTTTTGAAAATCTTTCTATTTGTTTTTTCCAGTTCATTAACTGGCTAGATCTGCTTCCACCTCCAAGAAGACCTCCGATTATCACCTTTCCATGCGCACTCACTAAATCTGGTATGACCTCTGGACTTTTGTTTTCACCTCTCATGAGATACACTTAATCCATGTGTTGTATGGAAACAGGACACAGCAGATATAGTACCTTACATTCTGACCATTCTGGGTGATGTGTGACCTCAGGCAAATTAGCCTCTGAGCCTTTTTTTCCCTATCTGATAAAAGGAGATAATGCCTTAAAAATTTTATTCTAGTATAATTGACACACAATGTTACATTAGTTTCAGGTGTACAACATAGTGATTCAACAACTTTATGCATTATGCTATGGGGAGATAACACTTTTCAAAGTTGTTACACAGAATAAATGAGATGGTGTATATAACGCACCTGGCACACAGTAGGTATTCTAGTAGTAGTGGCTAGATTCTTATTCTTATGTGAGCTAGTTCTCAGTAAGTGTCTGTTGGACTGAATAGAATCAATGAGCAACTTGTCGCTAATATTGGCAGGCAGTTCTTGCTTCCTGCATCCCAGCTGGCTCTCAACTTGGGACCTATAGATGCACAATCTGGCTCTGAGCCAGAGACCCAGTGATGTTCAAGAGGTCTCCAGCCAACTATAATAATACAGTGATCTTCCCATCCACCATGTGCCAGGCAATGGTAAGTGCTGGACAGATTGATATGAATGGGAAGTAGCCCCCTGTCTGTGGAAAGTTCATGATCTATGAGGGCTAAAGGAGAGAATGGGGAAGATAGACCCAGGAACAATTAATCACAAAAAGATGTGAGAAATGCTATAACACCGTTGGGCAAAGTGGTTTCAGGGCGCCAAGGAGTAAGGGAAGCATTCTACCTGTGAAGTTTAGGAATGGCTTCTCAGAGGAGGTGACATTTGAAGTGGGTCTTGAAGCAGCTGTAAGACTACCAGCAGAGAAGTGAGGAAAGCACTAAGGCAGAGAAAGCCTGGAGGAATTGTGGTTGATGACTCCTCTAAGAAGCCTTCCCTCAATCTTCCAAGGTGGACTAAGTGTTTCATTACCTGTGTCTGGTTTTTTCATAGCCCCTTAAAAAATTATAATAAATATTCTGGTGACTTGAATGTATGCTTTTCAAGGAGAGGATTATGTTTGAGCCATCTCAGACCCCAACATGAAGCCAGTCCTCGGCATGCAGTAAGGACTCAGCTGTTTGAGAGTTGAACTGTACTCTTACCCAATTCAGTTCTTGTGTCTATTAGAGAATAAAACTGATATATCACTAATCACTAAATAAACTTAATTTAATGTACTGCCCTTCCTGTAAATATTTTTTAGAGTATCAGATGAGTTTTTCCAAAGGCATGAATCTCTAATGATGGGATTTCACATACTGTTATCACTTTGATTTTTCAGATGTTTGGGTTATCTTTTTTTGTATTTCACTAAGTAATTCCCCTTAACCATTAAGCTTGTAGTGTATGTATAATATTTTAAAATCAACCAGTTAAAAAACATGCTGTGAGTACCTAATACATGCAGGGTATTATGCTAATCACTCATGGATAAAGAAGATTCCAGAATAAATAAAACCCAAGTTATGCCCTTAAGAAGACAGCTCATAAACTTGTGAACACATAACCAACAATAACAGAGCAGTCTGTGAATGACCAGAAAGTGGAGCAGGCAGTGAGTGTTAAAAGAGCCAGAGGAAGAAAGGATCTCTGAGGTATGAAAGGATTTCACAGGGGAGGTAGGGCTCAGTCCTTATGAAATGGGTGGAATTCAGACACCCAGGACAGGGTGGAGAAGGCAATCAAGACAGAGGATAGGAAAAGCAAAGACAGGGAAGCTGAACTGGGTAAGTGATGAGAATGTATTGATCTATTCCTCGAAGGCGAAGACTTCACCTATGTTATCACTATATTTTTTGAACCTTAGAATAGCTTCCAGCCTGAAGTATGCCCTTAAATATTTTAAGGAGGCTCTGCAGGCTGTACTTGTGTGTATGTGTATGTTGTTAGTATCTATCCAGGTTTCTTTTTAGATAGCAAGCACCTCAAGGAGAGGGATTCTTCTGTTTCTCTCAAAATGTTCTACAAAGCCTGATATAACACCTAACACACAATTAGTGTCCCAGTCTTGGGTGCTAGACCAGAATATTCCCAAAGAACTCTTTAGGTTTAGATTCCTTCATTGATACAAGCCTACAAGACTACTGAAAAATATTTACCGAATATTCCATGAATTTATTATTATTTTCTGGTAGGTCATAATAAGAATATTATTCTTATGGAAAAACAGACTATTTTCTTATAATTGGGAATGTGTGGTCATTAATCAGTTGTATATGAGCAGAAGATTTTGATTAGTTGGCACAGCCAAAAATCGCATCTGCTTAAACTAGTATTTTCCATATTCCTCTGAGTCCTTGCCAAGAAGTGTCAGTGCAGCATGCAAAGACACTTGCTTATAAGTGGGCTTGTGTTTTAATGAGCCATAACGAAAATCTTTCCTTTATCCTTACATGTGAATCCAGGTTCTAGATGCAGGAAGCATATAGCACTTTCAGTCTATCTTACATCCTGCCTATTCTCTGGAATTAAAGGGGAAGCCGGGCTTGGAAATTCTACAAAATATATAATTCTGGCACAGTTCAGGCCTTTTCCCTCTATCTCCCTCTGAGACCAACCAACCATTCCCATCTCTAGGTAGAAGGCATTTCTCCCAGAGCAGTTGGTAGAAGGGTCTTCTCCCACCTTTCTGAATCTCTCAGGGTCCAAGTAAACCAAATGTCAGAATTTCAGAGGTCTCTACCAGTTTTAGAAGCTCAGGACTCTGTAAGGCCCTTCCTTGCATAATCTTTATCTTCCCACTGAATTGTAAACACAGGCACACATCTGGCCACTGCAGAAGAAAGAATCCTGCTAAAATCCGGAACCAATTTAAATGCTTTATCGCCTCTCTGATTTCTCTCTTCCCCTGAACAACAATGCAGCAGAGAATGCTCAAAGGGAGAAAGTCAGGCAGAGCTCAAAAACAGAGCTTAAAGGAAAAGCCGGCACATCAAGCCACCTGACCAAACACTTGCTGTACAGGTGTCATCTCAAACAAGGAGGTTTGCTGGAACATGCCACCTTTGGCCCTTGCTCGCTTCTCAGGATCAGGGGACCCCATTCAGGCCCACCTGCCCTAAAGAGATGTAGAAAGAATTTGAAATTCAGAAACTATAAGTTCCATCACTACTTGGCTTTGTGATTTTCAACAAGTTGCTCATCTCTCTGGGCCTCTTATGTAAACAGAGAGGGACAGGTGTGCCTTGGGCTTCTCATGAGATAATATGGGAACACTTTGAAAGTGAAAAAGTTAACCAGAAAAGGCATCAATATTGCTTTCCACACTCACGTTACCTGTCATTTGGAGAACCCAACTGAATTGAGTTTGTCACCTTCATTCAGGTGGCTCTTCTTGATAATCAGCCCTGTGGGTGCCCTTCCTCCTCCACCTCTGGATAGAGGACAGCTATGTCCTTGACATTGAATCCTCCAAAGGTGGCCATGTCAGCTGGGCCTGTTTGCTATGATTAGGAATCACACAAATATAAGTTTAATTCCTAAACCTACCTCATGGTAACTGTGTAACTTTGAACGGATCACTTTCAACCTCAGTTTTCTCATCTGTAAAAGAATGGTGTGATGATCATAATGACCTTGAAGGGCTATTGTGAAGACTAAATAAGATTAGGTCTATGAGTGTATTTTATAAGCAGTAAAGCACTGTGCAAATGTTAGCTATTAATATTTCTAACACCAGGGGAATCACAGAACTCGCCAGCACCACAACTAAAATATAAAAAAGGACTTTCCCCACACATACTTATCCTAAAGTTACACACCCAAGAGAATTCATGGAAAGCATGAGGTGGATTCTCTGCAGTTACTCCCAGGCTTAGTCATACCTGCTAAAATATATGCAACAATCACTCCAACTAATGGCATCTGCTTTCCCGGGTGACCTTGAACAAGGCACTTCTCTCTCCAGTCTTCCATTTCCTGGCCTGTAAAATAAGCTGAGCGATCCCTAAGGTCTAGTGTTGTGAGATTCTGTGAGCGGAGCCCCACAGGGGGAAATAAGCACCTGATGTCACCAGGCTGAGCCAGGGAATACAGGGGCTGAGTCTGGGGAGCAAGCACTGAGCATGGCTTTAGGAAGAGAGAGAGAGAGAAGCAGAGGCACCCAAGACAAACAAGTGGCATGAATTCTAATTCCAAGTCTTCCCCTAACTTAAAGAAGTCAGAGATGGTCCCCTTGCCAAGTCTCCATTTCTCTGGCAATAATGGGGACACAATGATGACTACCACTGATTGGGCGCTGACCACATGCCAGAAACTCCCCACGTGTTATCTCATTTAATCTCCTTCAAGGGAGGTGTTAAATATCCCCTTTTTACCACTTAAGCAATTGGACTTCAAAGACGTTATACTAACTAATATGAGATCTTAGAACTAAAAAATTGCAGAGCTAGAAGGCAGGTTTGGTTGCTTACAAAGCCCATGAGATTCCCCATTAGAATACACTGACAGGCCCCATAGAAAGATGCCATTCATCAGCAGCTTGCCTAATAAACACATTTCAGTGGAAGCCATAGAAGAAATAATGTGCCCTCCTGGGCTCTCCTCAGCTTCCCTGTCATTTCCCTTTGCCCCAAATCCTGCAGACTAGGAGGGTTGGCATCCTGTATAAACATTCCTGCCCCCAGGAACAAGCTAGTTTCAAGCAAAAAGAATCAAGCTGATGAGACACCCCTCCCCCCATCCACCCTACTCCTACTCCCACCCAGCTTGGACCACAGCTCCCCACAGAGCAGCTCTGGCCTCTTGTGGGATGCGGGTGTATTGGTTGTTGCCATGGTGATAGAGGAACATTATTGTCACGCACACAGGAGCAGCACAGAGTGGGTCTCCCCCGCCTGGGAAACTCAGAGGATTCATCAGAGGTTGTTTTCTAGTTGCTTCCTCACGCCACTTCATGGATGAGTGAAAGAGCATCCTTTCCACTTAGCATTCAACCCATCCCAGGGACAACGCTGAGATTTCTGTACTGAGTGGGTGTCGAAGGCAACCCCCTCCCTCTACTTCTGTTACGGTTCCTCTTCAAGGAGGCTTCTGGCAGGTGGTAGGAAGAGATATTTACAAGATGCCAGTGAATGAGCTGTTGTGTTTGTAATCTCGACTATGCTTAGATTGTGAACCAATTAGACTTTTAGTGTCGGACCCATAATGGGTTTATCCTCTGCCACAGCTGCTTATTAGCAAAGCAATCTCATGCAATTTCTTTAATGAGACTCAGTTTATTTATCTGTAAAGTGGGGTTTAATCATTTTTTGCAGAGTTTTTGAAGAAAATGAAGTGAAATCATTTATAAGCAGTGCTCAGTACAACGTCTCGCACATATTCATGACAGCAATTATTTTAGAAGAATATATAAGGAAGAAAGATAAGGAAATATAAGGAAACAGATGTTCTGATTTGGAGACAAGTATTTAAATCCCTGGTTCACCACTTAATAGCTTAATAGCTATGTAATATTCTGAAGTCAATTTTATTTTGAGTCTCAGTTTCCTCAGGTGTAAAAGGAAGAGGTCATAGAGATTCATAGGCTCAAAACCTATGATTTCTAAGTGAAGATTTATTTTGAAGATATGGTTATAATATCTGAGGATTTGTGTGAAAAGATATCCACTTCTTTATTGGTGAAAGGCCATAAGGAGTCAATGGCATAACTTCTTAATGTAGCTATACATTGAGAAGAAATTTTCCCCACCCCCACCCTTGACACCACATTGTATGAGTTCCTGCACAGCTGTCCCCAGGGAAAGGTTCCTTAGTGCCAGGACCAGCTCTGAGCAGATGGCCCTATTTCTTCTTTGAAAACAGCCAGCTCCAGGGATTGGAGAAAAACAGAGTCATAGTCCAAGGTCAAACACTTGACTGTTGTTTTAATGAGTGTGATTCAGCCTGAAAGCCCATCAGCACTTTCTCTCCGTCCCCTCCCCTGAGTCCCAGAGTCTGCAGGACTGCCACGGCTGGAGGCCCTCTGGAGAGCTGAAGACACCTGGCTGGCTTGCCTGTCCTCCGTTCCTGATCAGGAGTGGGTCGGTTTTCCTATTCCTTGGTTTTTATCTTCTCCCTATACTGCCAGTGTCAATAGAATGTCTTTTCTCATCTCCAAAATAGCATCTGGTCCATTTGAAGAAGGCTAGCAGTAGGCTTTCTGCCAGCATTCTCATTTCTGGGAGGATGGAAGGCATTCCCCCATCTAATTATCTAAAAGTCCCTTTGCCTGATGATTCAGCCAACCCCTCCATCATGAGCCATTCCTGGGTATCCTAAAGTCACCTTGAACAAATCAATTGTAATGATTGTTTCACACATTGCCTCGAATTCTTAAAACTCTACAAGGTAAGAATCATGCTCTCACTTAAGCAAATGAGGAAACAGAGGCTCCGAGAGGGGAAGAGACTTCCTCAAGGTCACACAGCCTGTCACAGAAAAGCTGAAATTCAAACTCTAATTGACAATTTTAGGAGTAAGAGTTGAACACTCACTTGCCATTTGCTTTTCCTACAAGCCACAGTGAGCACTTTGGAAAGTGCTAGGGACTAGAGAGCGTGGCAGCCGACAGTTCCAGAAAATTATCCCATATGTCATCTCTAGTGTGCCTCCAAGCCTTTGCCCAAGCTGTTCCCTCTAACTGGGATACCCTTCCCCATGCCTTGCGGCATGGTGCAGTGGAACAACCCCAAGCTTTGTAGTAGACAGAGCTATTAAAATCCTGATGGTGCCATTTGCAGATCTATGATCTCAGATAATTTATCTAATCTCCCTGAGGTTTTCTTCTTCTGTAGAATAGGACTATCCACCTTGTCATGTTGTCATGAGGATTCGAGCTAAAAGGGCCTAGCATGGTGCTTGGTAGTGAGCAGATGCTCATGACTATAACCAGTCTTTCCAAATGCAGCTCAGGCACCACCAGGTCTGCGAAGCCCTCCCTGACTATGCCTCTCTCCTCCATGCCCTAACATTCATTCATTTTTTTCTTTCTTCATTCAACAAATACTTAATACATAAATAACTCAATTGTAATACTCTGCAGATGGTATTGTAATTATTGGGTCATATTCTGTTTCCTTCATTAAACTGAGATCTTTCTGAGGGCAGATATTTCAACTAAGTCATCTCTGAATCCAGAATGCCTCATCCAGGGCCTGGCAGAGGGAAGGACAGGCAGAAGAAAGAAAGATGAAAGAATAAACAGCAGAAGGAAAAGAAAACAAACCCAAAGACTGTTTATGAAACCTGCTCAAAAAAACAAAAACAAAAACAAAAAACCACCTCTCAGTATCCAGGCAGACAGAAAAAGCACCTGGTTCCTTCCCCAGACTATTCTGCAAAAGCCTCCCAATTCCCCCATTGACAGGAGCCAACAACAGGATGGGAATATCAATGACTGTCTGAATAGAAAGCCTCAGAAGAGTCCCACATGGAGAGCGGAGACAGGCAAGTGGTGAGCGCTAAGGCGCAGCTGCAGGAAGGAAAATTCCGTCTGTGCAGCCTCTGGGGATAGACAGCCTCCGGGGCCTGGCAACAGCGCTGGCTGTTGACCGAGCTCCGCCCATCTCCAGCGACAGCGGCTGCATCCCGGCAACGGCTTGGCCAGGCAGGTGACGAAGGCAGCTACAGAATCAGCGGGGCAAGGCGGGAGGCTCGCCCAGGTGAGGGCCTGAGCCCGATAGCTCTACAGAGCTGGAGCTTGGAACCCCAAGCCTTGGGCAAAAATACCAGGGAGAAGAAGATGAAGGTCTTCTTTCTCCCTGCTCCCCAAACATGGCCCCTACCCACCACCAAATCATCTGCGGGCCTTTTATAAAATCCCATTCTAGGGGCGCCGGGGTGGCTCAGTCGGTTAAGCATCAGACTCGGGGGGCGCCTGTATGGCACAGTGGTTAAGCGTCTGCCTTCGGCTCAGGGCATGATCCCGGCGTTGTGGGATCGAGCCCCACATCAGGCTCCTCCGCTATGAGCCTGCTTCTTCCTCTCCCACTTCCCCTGCTTGTGTTCCCTCTCTCGCTGGCTGTCTCTATCTTTGCCAAATAAATAAATAAAATCTTTAAAAAAAAAAAGCATCAGACTCGGTGTATGTGTTACATTTATGAATTTAGACTTCCTATGGTTGCTTCTACGAGCATACTTCCGTCTTCTGATACTTGACTATGAGCATATTAAAATGACTTCTTTTAGAGGATAGAATCAGTACTCAGAATAACTAAAATAACGAGGTGAGCAAGGGCAGGATGGAGAAAACTTATAAGAATAGTTTGGTTGTGTGAGACTTGTTTGGGATTATTTCTACAGTTATAATCAGGGTCATACAACACATGCTCCTGTTTCATAATGTGAACCCTACTCTGGAAAACACTTTCAGTGTTAAATCAACTAACTGATCCTCCTTGATGTGAAGAAATAGTAGAAAGATCCCTACTGAAATGTTCTCTTATAATATGCAGTAAAATATTCAAATACTCAAAAAAATTTTTAAAAAGCATCTGACTCTTGATCTCAGCTCGGGTCTTGATCTCAGTGTCATGAGTTCAAGGCCCATGTTGGGCTCCATGCTGGGTGCGGAGCCTACTTAGAAAATAAAAAAACCCTGTTCTCATCCCCCATCCTTCCTCCAAATTGTTCATCTCCTAGCCTTCCTTGAACTGGTCTGCAATCATCTGCAACTGCTTTCTGGGCCCAAAAGAAGGCATGCTGTCATACTTCTATGTCTTTACTGAGGTTCTTCCCTCTTCTCGGAATGCACTCTGCCTATGCTTTGCTCTGTTGGGTCAGTTTCCCAGAAGCAGACCCTGAAACTAGGATTTGAGTGCAAATAGTTTGCTCAGAGATGAGTCCCAGGAAGCCCCAGTGGGGACATGGACAAGTGAGACCAGGAAGGGAAGAAAGCCAGGAAAAGGGCCATTACTGAGCAGGTTACCACTTTGGGCGGCTGGGGTCCAATCCTACTTAGCAACCCTGGTAGATATTGTAAAGCATAACTTGGAGTTATGCCATTCAACAGGTGAGAAAACTAGGGCAATTATCTGCCAAATCCCATTCAAGATTTGTTGAGTACTGCTTCTGGATGCATTAGCTCCCCCAGCAACCTGCAAAAACCAGGCATATCTCTTCACCAAAGCTAGTGCTGAAGTAGAGAATTACAGGCTGCTAGTACCACCTCCTACCCTTGTCAGACTAACTACTTCTTATCTTTCAAGGCCCAGCTCAAAAGCCAATACTGCTAAGCTCAAATAAATTTCACAAGCCCCTTCTCTGCATTCCCAGAGCATGTTGATCTTAACTCTATTGAGTATTTAAGCTCGTGCATTACAGTGAGTTTCTGCCTATTTTACCCACTTGACCGTGAGCTCCTCTAGGACAAGAATTATGACTTTATTCATTTCTGTGTCCAGAGCTCCAGCATAGGATGGCACATAGATAGCAGGTGCTCATTAAATATTAATGTTGGTTAAGAATGCTGATGAACATCGACAAATTCCATTGCCAGCTCAAGATTCCATTTTTCTGGGAGGATACCAGACTCCCTATTGCCTTTCATAATTTGAAGAGAAAATCATGTCACATCTTTACAAAGTGTAATACTGAATGCTGCATCAATTTCCTCAAGGTGACCAGTTGTCAGGACACCAAAGAAAAATCTATCTAAAAAGTCTCAGCTTGAAGCCACATAAGCTTCAATTTGCCATATTCCGCCCTGGTGTGAACAGACACCTTACAATGGATGAAAAAGCATTCGATTCATACAGATTTGTAGTTGTTTATAACATCATCAACCTGTTTTAGTATCCATGGCACCCATTCTAGAAGAGCTTAGGGTGAATGGATAGGGCATTCCCTGGGCCAGAACCCTCAGACGCCACCTCTGTCTCAAGGGGTCCAGGTCTTGCCTGCAAGCTAGGAGCAAGACCTGGAACCCAAATCAAATCAGATATGATGTTTCTCAAGACAGCTTGAGGCAATACTGCCACAGTGGAGATTTTAAATTGTTGCCAAAAGAACATCCAGTTAGAATACACAGAGGACGGGAACAAATATTTATAATAGCAATAAAAAAGATAGATTATCCACCAGTAAACTTAAAAAGATATATTCAAATTCTATTTGAAAAAAATTAATGTTACTAAGGGACACCAAAGTACATTTAAAAAAAGAAAGCTATATCTTTTTCTTGGGTAGGAAGACACAACATCATAAAGATGTCATTTCTCCCTAAATTTATCTGTAAATTTAATGCAATTCCAGTAGAAAAGATACTGACAGGTTTTTGGGGTGAACTAGACAAGCTGACTTTGAAATTGATATAGAAAATAAGTAAGCAGAGGGGCGCCTGGCTGGTTCAGTAAAGCATGTGACTCTTTATCTCAGGGTCGTTAAGTTTCAGTCCCACATTGGGTGTAGAGATTACTTAAAAATAAAATCTTAAAAAAGAAAGAAAAGAAAAGAAACAAGCAGGAATAGCTAGGAGAATTCTGAAAAGGAAGAGTAGAAAGACAGCAACTGGCTCTACCAGATATTAAAGCATGCTGTTGAGCTGCAGTAATTTAAACAATGTGGTACTTACATATCAAGAGACAGATCAATAAATAGAAAACTCAGAAATAAGCTATATATATCCAGAAATCTAGTATAGAATAACTGTGTCATTTCAAAGCAGTGGGGAACAAGATTATTCAACAAACATTGTTGGAATAACTTGAAAGTTATCAAGCTAAACTGGATCCATATCTCATACGTTACATCAAAAATTTTTCAGATGGATCAAAACCAAAACAGTAATAGAAGAAAACGTAGGGTATTTTGTTTTATAATCTTGGAGTAAGGAATAGCTGTCCAAGGATGACATATCTCCATCATAAAATTTTAAAAATTGATAAATTAGACTGCCAAAACATTTCTCCATGGAAAAAACCTTCACATATTCAAAAGGCGAAAAGACAAACTGGGAAATATACTGGCAATTCATACCACAGGCATAGGACTAATTCCCTTATAATAAAAGCTTCTATATATTAGTAAGAAAAAAAAGTCAACAATTCTACAGCAAATAGGTAATAGACATGAAAGAAGGAAAATACAAATGACTTCTAAACCTTGTGCATTGTAAACAACAAAAATTCAACTGAGTAAATTTCAAGATCAAATTGGCTTTATTCAGGGATTCATGGATCAGGTAGCATCCCATCAAGGAATAGAAAGGAGCTCTGCTAAACTGTAGAAAAGGAAAAAATTTTTTAAGTTTTTATTTAAATTACACTTAATTAACATACAGTGTAATATTCGTTTCAAGTGTACAACATAGTGATTCAACTCTTCCATACACCACCTGTTGCTCATCACAAGTGCCTTCCTTAATCCCCATCACCTATTCTACCCATCTCCTCACGTCCCCTCTGCTAACCAACAGTTTGTTCTTAGGGTTAAGAGTCTGTTTCTTAGTTTGCCTCTTTCTATCTCCTCCCTATTTTCCCCCTTTAAATCAAACGGTATTTGTCTTCATCTGACTGGCTTATTTCACTTAACATTATATCCTCTAGCTCCACCCATGTTGTTGCAAATGGCAAGATTTCATTCTTTTTTATGGCTGAGTAATAGTCCATATAATTTATTTATATATAAATAATTCATTCATCAGTTCACTGGACACTTGGGCTATTTCCATAATTTGGCTATCATAGACAATGCTGCTATGAACATCGGGGTGCATGTATCCCTTTGAATTAGTATTTTGGTATTCTTTGGGTAAATGCTCAATAGAAAGATTGCTGGATCGTAGGGTAGTTCCATACTGTTTGAGGATTTTTTGAGGAACCTCCATACTGCTTAAGGAAAAGTTTTTAAAGATAGAAAAGGGGCAGAAAGAAGAAATTATTAGCAAAGAATGCATTGTTTCAGGCAATGTCACCCTCCTAAGGGGAATTAAAGGATTCTGTTGGGCAGATTATCTCAGTAGCCCAGACCAGGTGATTCCATGTTGACTGGTTAAAGGTTCATTTCTGGGGCACCTGGCTGGCTTAGTTGGTAGAGCACATGATGCTTGATCTCGGGGTTATGAATTTGAGCCCCACATTGGTGTAGAGATTAAATAAATAAATATTTTTTAAAAAAGTTATATTCCTGGAAGACTGAAACTGCAACTAGATTAGGTATTAAGTCTTCATTTGCTGACATGGGATCCAGCACAAGTGACTCCATTTTGGACATGCTGTCTTCTTTTTAACATGCTTAATAAGATAACTGGGTGATGGGAAATAACTGTATGCTCTTTTGTATCTCTAAATTTTATGCCATCTCTCTGTATTACCTAGTTTTCCAAAAAATTCAACTTAAAAAAAGAACAAAGTTATTTTTTAGTAATAATCAATATGACCCTGGGCACTAGCTGAATGGGTAACTGTGGGCATCAAAGGATACGTGGAAAAACAAATAAAGTTGGTAACTAAGGGAGTTAAAAGCAGGGTGGGGGAGCTCAGTGAAGTGACCAATCATGTGGAGCCTGGTGTTCAAGCTCCAGACCTACCTTTTGCTAGCTGTGTGACTTCAGCAATGACTTCATTCTATGGCCCACATTTCTCATCTGTGAAATGGGACAATTTTAGTAATTACCTCTTGGGGTTTTTCTGAGGTTCAAAGAAGTGATGCATGAAAAATGCTAGTACAATGTCTAGCGTATAGTAAATGCATGAAGGGCACCTTGCATGTACCCGGAAAAGAGTGTGCGTCACAGCTTAGTGGCTGTGCAGGCTAAATACAGGGTCCTAGATCTCTGACTTCCCGAGCTTGACATCTCTGAGGCCTCATCTGCATTCTCGCTGACAATCACAGAAGATCCATATGAACCAAATACCTCAAATCCTTTCCTGCAGTTATTCTCTTTCTTTCCTGAAGCCTCTGATACCCAAGAATTACAGATTTCTGTTGACTTGAATTCTCCTGGAAAACTCCATTAAGGCTCCAGATACATTAATCTATAATTATGGCTCAATCGGGCTCATGGTAAGAGTTCAATGTGTGCATTTTGCACTGTGCCATGGCTGTTCCACCCCTGGACTTTTCAATGAGACCATCCCACCCACATAGCGCATTCTTGCCAGACCTTAAAAGCAAGCTATAAATATTAGCTGATATCTTAGGTAATCCCTCAAGTCCGATCCATCGATCCCCACTGCTATCTAATCAGCCTATCCAATCAATCTACCTCCTAGCCTAAACTCCTGGATCCATTCCCAGACTTTGATCCCTGCCTCTGGCCCCTTCTGAGTTTTCGTAGCTTGTCTCTCCTCTGGGCTTTGGACCTTAGGGCTCCTGAATAATTTTTGATTTGCATAACCATTATAGTAGTTAAGGACTTTACCTTTGTTTCTCCATTAAGGGGGACTCAGATAAGGCTGGCCCCCAACAGAAGAAGATACAGATCCCCCCCGGCAAGCTTTATTAAGTTATAATGGACATATAACACTGTGTAAGTTTAAGCAACATGTCAGTTGGATACACTTACATATTAAAAATGATTATCATAGCATTAGCTAACACCTGTGTCACATCACATAATTACCATTTCTTTTTTTGTGGTAGAACATTTGATATCTACTCTCTTAGCAACTTGTATTATATAATACAGTGTTATAACTATAACCTCTATACTGTTCAATGCATTTTTTGGTAGTATTTCAAAGTGGCTGAAGCATGGTGTTGTGTGAAGTATGGCTGGAGGAAAAGAAGGCTAAACAAGCAAGTTGAAACTAAGTGGTAATAAATAATAATAAAATTAAATGTAAAGGGGCACCTGGGTGGCTCAGTCAGTTGGGCATCTGACTCTTGATTTCAGCTCAGGTCATGATCTCAGGGTCATGAGATCAAGCCCTGCATCAGGCTCCATGCTAGGTATGGAACCTGCTTAAGCTTCTTGCCCTCACTTCCCCACGCCCCTCCCCCCCAAAATGTTTTTTATCAACAATATAAAATAATAGTAATAATAACAATAAATAGTATCAACCATGGCAAACACTACATGATTGATGTGTGCCAGGCCCATGCTGAAAACTTCATATGCATTATCTCACATAATCTCAACACCCTTATGAAATTGGCACTATTATAATCCCCCCTTTTTCTTTACCACTGAAAATATTGATGCCCAGAAAGTGGAGTAGCTTCACCAGTTCAAACAAGAAGGATGGGGCAGAGCTGGGATTCAAACCCAGGTAATTCCAGAGGCAGGGCTCTTCACCACAACACTGCCTCCCTTGCTAAGGAGTATTAATTGATTCTGAGGCAATGGGGAGCCATCAGAGCCATTTAAGGTCTGTGTGATGCCTTCAAACTACACTGCATCAGTGATGGCTTTCTCTACTTCTTTGGTATGCAGAATCTAAGAAGTGGGCTGAGGTATGGCCAGAGTGACCTGACTACATCAGATGGGTGAAGCCAAATGAAAATCACAAATTAGATTAGGGGTAGATGCCAGGAAATGATCTTAAAGCTACTCTTTACCCAAATACTGAGAACTTGTCATTCGCCAGGCCCTGTGTTTGGCACTTCCATTGCATCCTCTTGTCCCATCTGCCTGTACACAATCCCACCATATGCATGAGGATTCTGAAGCTCAGAGAAGTGTAGCGTCTTGCCCTAAGGTCACCTAGCTAGTTAGCAACAAAGCAAGGATTCTAACCCAGGTACTTCTGACTCTTAAACTCATGTTCTTTTCATAGCAGAAAGCTGTGTATTTCCAGTTTTTATCCTAATCAACTCATTCTTCTTTCCTCTCATGGCCCTGTAACAATATGGGACAACTACAGCCAAAGTTTGAGGGATCATGTCAAACCCTTGGTTTCACCAGCTGCATAAATGCCTGCTAGTGGTCAGGGCCTTGACTATTTTGTCAGGCTTTTCTCTTCTATCAGCTGTGTCAATTGGGTCTGTCACTTAGGTTTGGCACACAGAAAGGTCTGTGCCAAGTTGAACCACAATCTAAGGTAAGATGCCTTATGAAGGATTTCACCCATGAGTTTAATTGGGGAAACGCCCAAACAGTAATATCTTTCATAAGGTTCCTCAGAGGAGGAATCACCCTCTTTCCAATCTGTGTCATTGGTGAAATAGCTCTCATTATCTCTATTTTAAAATCTGAAGCTCTGTTTAAATGTTCTCTTTAAAGCTATGCTCTGAGCAACTTCGATCTATAACTGAACGCTTTCCAGCTTCAAAAAAAAAATTTGGTAACAACTTCTAAACCAGCTGTCAGAAAATGTGGTAATTGGGAAAAAATTAGTTTGAAGGCTCGATGTGATCACACCATTACATAAACTGTTTTTCCTTCTGCTTCACCCAGAGGTGACAAAGGACCCCTCTAGGAAAAAGTGTGCAGCGGAGACTTCTCTGGCCAAATAAGAATGCTAGGGAGGACAACTGAGGCTGTTCCACTAATGATCCCTAACAGGAGAGGAATACGAACCAGAGAAGCTGCTGGGAATTGAGAAGTCTCTGTAAGAATGCTTAACGTCAACCTTATTTGAAGCCTGTCCAGCATGGATAAGCTCTAGGAGGATTTAATGCTAGAACAGATTCAGGGAGTTTCAAAAATATCATCTACCCAGCAGCCAAATCAATTCTCAGTTCTGGCCCTTCCTCTCTTGCCCCACTTGACAGCAACTCATGTTAAAAGCTAAAGCTGGATAGCGGGGGTGGAGAGACTTGCTCTGGGTCATAAAATAAGGAAGTGCCAGATTCAGGGCTTCTTCTCCAAGCTCTTGGTGACTCTGCTGCATATCTACATTATATTTGTAGGTGATCTTAGTGAGAGAAATCAAGTCTGCTTAATGTTGTCTTTATCTCTATTCAAAACAAAAATTTATCATTAACTCTAAGGGCCCCCCTTTAAAATCTAAATCAGTTCTTCAACAAAGTAGTTTGAGGAGATCCTGGGTGGTGCAGTTGGTTAAGAATCCGACTCTTGGTTTCGGCTCAGGAGATGATCTCAGTGTTGTGAGATCAAGCCCCATGTCAGGCTCCACACTCAGCACAGAGTCTGCTTGAGTTTCTCTCTCTCTCTCTCTCTCTCTCAAATAAACACATAAATAAATCTTTTTTTAAAAAAGTAATTTAAGAGATTTGTCATTCAGTTTCTCAGACCCCCTATTTTTCATCTTTTTCCTTATTCCGTTTCTCTTGCCCCAAGACTCATCTCAGTCTGCTCATGTTCCCCCCCATTTTGGTTCCCTCTCTCCAGTTAAAAACCTCTCTCAAGGAAGGGTGTGCACATATCCGCTTCGTAATGTTTGAGAAACTGCATTTTAACAAGGATATAAGAATGGCCTAACTTAGAGAAATTAATATTTAATGGTAGAACCTCAGAGACCGTCTAATGGGGGAAAGCATATCTTGGAGAAAACAGACTTCCCAGGGCTTTCAAAGTCATACCAATAGGGAACCACTTATATGCATTATAAATCAGGTCCATTTCATCAACTTTATAGATTAGGCCGGTTGCAGTAAAAGACAGTGTGGTGCATCATCAGAAACCACACTGGACCAGGAATCACCTGAACTTTGCTTTCCTCATACATAAGCTTTAGAAGATGTACGCAAATAATGGATCATGGAACATTACATCAAAAACTAAGGATATACTGTATGGTGACTAACATAACATAATAAAAAATTATTATTAAAAAAAAGAAGATGTACCTTATATTCTCTTGTTTGACATTCTATAATTCAGAGGTAGATTTTTCCAGGGTCATAGTTCTGCAAGCAGTCAGACCTGGATGTGTATGTCATCTCTGTCACTTACCATCTGAGACAACTAGACAAATCACTGAACCTTGCTAAGCCTTGTTTTCCCCATCCATATAATGGGAATTCAAAATACCTACCTCAGTATTACACAAAGTAAAATAAGTCAGACAGAGAAAAACAAATACTGTATGATTTCCCTTATAGGTGGAATTTTAAGGTTTTATTTATTTATTTAATAGAGAGAGAGCACAAGCAAGGGAGCAGAGGGAAAGGGAGAAGTAGGCTCCCTGCTGAGAAGGGAGCCCGATGCAGGGCTCAATCCCAAGACCCTGGGATCATGATCTGAGCTGAAGGCAAATGCTTAACCAACTGCGCCACCCAGGCACCCCACTTACAGGTGGAATTTTTAAAAATGAAACAAACAAAACAAAACTCATAGTTACAGAGAATAGCTGGAGGTTGGCAGAGAGGAGGGGGATTGGAGGAGCGGGCAAATGGATGAAGGGGATCAAGAGGTACTAACTTCCAGATGTAAAATAAATAAATCATGGGGGTATAACGTACAGCATGACAGCCAATAACATTGTATTGTAGATTTGAAAGTTGCTAAGAAAGGAAATCTTTAAAAAGTCTTAGCATAAGAAAAAATTGTATGACTGTGTATGGCGATAAATGGTAACCAGACTTATTGCGGTAACAATTTCTCAGTGTATACAAATGCCGAATTATTATGTTGTCCACCTGAAACTAATATAATGTTAAATGTCACTTATACTTCAGTAAAAATAAAATATAATAAATGTACTTAGAATATGGTGAGAAATTCAACAAGCTATGTGGTGCATGAAAGAGCTCAGTAAGTATTAACTATTATCATCATAGCTTCCTGTTAAAGGGTGATCAGTTCTTCCTCAGCCAGCAACCTATCACCAGGTAGTTGGATATTCTTTCAATAAAGCCTGGGGATAAACCTTCCTTTAGTTTTACTGAATTCTCCAACCTGACTTCAGAGAAAAAATTATGTCCAAAATAATTAGAAGTTTATTGAAGAGAAGGAAAATTCTTTCTTAAACAAATGTAGCTTTAATATTCTAATTTCTCACCCTAGCACTTCTGAGTCACTGAAATTAATTGGGTTCAGTATTGAAAGAAGCACATTATCCGCCTTATGTTTTCATAATCAGCTCCCTGGAAACTATTTTTAAAGAGAAATCAGTATGTCACACCTGGTCAGCATTATACCATGATTAATTCTTAAATTAGCAACGAGCAAAAATATCATATTTTATTAAGTCTTTGTGGGAATGCTGTTGGATTCCAGCAGCTCAATAGTTTGTAACAATTCGGCAGGGATCACGCCCAAGAAACTATTCAACTGAAAAGTGTATATTTTATTCATCAAAAGTTAAAGATGTTTATCATATTTTAAAATACCTCCTTACTTACGTGGGCTCCTTACAGTATCATCGTTTTCTTTTCTATCCCCTCTTCAATGCACAATTAAATGCAAGTTCTTTATAAGAAATGCAGATACATGGAATGCCTGGGTGGCTCAGTTGGTTAAGCATCTGCCTTCAGCTCCGGTCATGATCCCAGGGTCCTGGGATCAGTCCCACATCAGGCTCCTTGCTCAGCAGGGAGCCTGCTTCTCCCTCTGCCTGCTGCTCCCCCTGCTTGTGTGTACTCTTTCTCTCTCTCTCTGACAAATAAAAAAATAAAATCTTCAAAAAAAAGAAAGAAAGAAAGAAATGTAGATCCATGAAAAGAAAATCCCCCCAACTCTGCCCTTTAGTTACCCAAACTAGAAACTTAGAAATTCATCCTTGATTTTACCGCATATCAGAACCATTGTCTAATCTTGTCAATTCCACCTCCTTCATAGCTTTAGAATCTGGAACCTCTCCATCCCACGGCCACTAACCTAAGATCAAGCCCTCATCCTGTCTGACTTAAGTCCTTGCTACTCCAAATGTGATCCTGGACCAGCAGCATTTGCATCACTTGAGAACTTGTTAGAAATTAGCCCACCGTCCCCTCCCCTGCCAGACCTACAGAATCAGGATCTGCATTTCGGCAAGATCGCTGGGTAATTTATATATGCCTTGGAGTTTGAAAAGCACTTCACTAGACCAGCTCAGGAGTGGGGCCTCAGATTCTGCATTTCTAACAGGCCCCAGCTGATGCCTGATGTGGCTCTTCCATAGATAACACTTGGAGAGGCTCCTCATTTGTTTGCCTACCCCTAGCCTGGGAGAATTGAAAGAAGTTCAAATCCTATCCACATTTAGCCGACAAAAGAATCTTCCTAACATATATTTGATAATACACTTCCCTGCTTAAAACCCTTTAGTGGTCCCTAGCATGGACATTTGTTTTAGTAGCAGTAGTAATTATAGCAGTTGTTGCTGCTGACTTGGATTTGCATAGTTTTGGAGGGACAGTTTGGTTGATCCCCTTTCTAGTCTGGGAAATCTTCTCTCTAACACTTGGTAGAAGGCAAAGGTGGCCTCCCAATGTAGGATCTGAAAAGCCCAGATATATTCTCTGTCTCAGGCTTCCTAGCAACTGGAGAACTGGGCACATAACCTAGGTTTGGCCAAGCTGATGTACCTGTTTGGGATTTTGAACCTGGAGTTGCTATGAAAAGAAACAAACACAGAGTAGCAGCCCCAGCACCCAATTTTTGGGGTGTAAGTGGCAGAGGTATCCAGGGCTGCAGAGATAGGCTGTGCAAACTGGAATGTCGAGTGTGCAGCAGTGAGAGTGGCAGTGTCCCCAACGTCTGGTTCTAAAGTTGATTTTGTCTGTGATTCTGGCTATAGCATTTCCTCCTGTTCCTGCCCACTTTCCAATCCTGGATCCCTAGCTTTGCTGGCAATTCAATGAGCTATCCAATGTCCTGTCAACCTTACTTTTTTACTTGCTTGCATAATCCAGAATCAATTTCTGTTGTTTGCAGCTAAGACCCCTGATGGGTAAGGCTAACCAGCCTTGAAAGTCAAGTCTGAAGTCCTTAACCTGGCCTTCTTTATTTTTGTATTAGTTAAGGTAAAGGTATCTGTTGAAACACATCAACTCTCAAATCTCAGCTTAATACAATAGATTATTTCTTCTGTACATGTACTCTAACATGCATTTCCTGATTGACAGGTGGTTCTTTAAGAAACCAAGTTCTTTCTACCTTGAAGATCTTCCATCTTCAGCAGGGCTTCCAGATGCTACTCTGCATCAGGCTGGTGAAGTGGGAAAAAATGTACCAATCTTTATCTGTGATTACAATTAGGTATAAAAGCAGGTGGGACAAGACTTCGGGGTTGGTGGCTGGGTAGAGAAAGATATTAGAAGGTAGGGCAGGAAATCTGGAAGCATATGGTAGAAATCTGACTCTCAGTCAAGGGTTCTTTAAGTCACAAATAACAGATATCTCCTCAAAACCATTTTAAGCTGGCTAAAAGAAAGGAAAGAAATTTATTATAAGAATAGAGCAACATGTGATGAGCACCTATTGTGTTTATTGCCCTATATCCAGTCCTACTTCCTCTTAGGAGTGTTTCTTTGGGGAGCTACTGTTCTCTCACTCCATGTGATTTGAGTAGAACTGACTCCAGCCCCTGGAACCATGTTTGGCCAATTATGCATTCCATCTCTTTGAACATAGTGATAGCCTCAGAGGGGCATATGACCCAAGCCAGCCAATGACTCAATGGTAAGAACTTTCTTGAAACTTTTGGGAAAGAGACACACTCTCTGCAGAGATGATAATTGAATAATCTGTGCCTGGGGATTCTGGCAGCCACCTTTCTACCATGGACAGAGCCTGCTTGAAGCTGACACCAACACAAAAGAACGCAGATTCAAAGAACAGAGATAGTTTCCCAACAACCCTGAGAATCTTGAATCAAGGTATACCTAAAGCCAGTGTTATTCTTAGAGCCATTGGATTGATTCTTTTTCACTGAAGCCAGTAGGAGTCAGATTTTTATCATTTACATCCTAGAGTCATGACTAACACAGGCAAGAAGTCTAACTGGGGCATCCAGGGGGTCTCTCTCATCTTCTTCTCCACAGCACCAGTCACCTGTTTCTTTCTTTGTGCTTGCCTCATTCTTTCTCTTCACAGAATTTCTGCCTTTGTATGTACCTAACCATTAATAACCACCCCATAGCTCCTAAGTTTACATGTCTTCGTTTTGAGTGACCAGTAGAGAATATCAAGCATCTTAAATCCAACTCTCAATTTCTGGGAGAGAGAATCTGAGTGATTCAACATGGATCCGAGGTCCAATCCTCATCCAATGAGCTGAGGCTCAGGGGGCTTTGGCAATTTACATAACTCTCTTGGACCTCAATTTCTTCATCAGTAAAGTAAGGGTAATAGCAGAACCTACCTCAAGTTTATTGGAGGACTAAATGAGATCACACATGTAAAGTTCCCAGTGTGTAGTAAATATAGAAAATGTAAGCCATGAAAACAGTACTTCATCGATAATGATGAAGCTCCTCCTGTCCTTGGTGTCCTTAGAGTCTGCCTAAATTCAGGGTGATGTTCAGGCTGTAGGGTATGATGGGGGTCTCAGTTGTGGGTAAGAGGAGATTTAAGGCAAAAAGCCGGGTGAGTGATCACAATGGTCCAGGGTTCCCCCAAGGAGGCAGCCTCTAAAAAATCCAAAAGAGTGAGGGAATATTTGAAATTCAGCCAAAACCCTTCTCCCTCCAACAAAGGGAGGCTCATTGAAATAAGCTCTTCTCCCCCAAACTGAGGTTGCTGCCTTCAGAGAAATTCTCAGTCAACTCAGCCCTTCACCGGATTTCCCTTGGATTTGTCTACACCAACAAGCAGAGTGAAGAATTTAGAAAGACTTGTAATGGTAGCATTTGAGGCATTATCTCACGGAATCCTTACAACATCCCCCTTGAGATAGGTATTATTGTTATTATTATTATTATTATTATTATTCCTTTTTCATAAATGAGAACACGGGGGTTCAAAGGGTTTAAGTAGTTTGGCCAAGGTCTCAGAGCAAGTAAGTGACAGAACCATAATATGAACCCAGGTCTGTTGGATTTCAATCCCCTATTCTTTATACTGGGCCATGCCTGATTCTACAGTGTCAAGATTCAGCCAACAATCTCACTGGTTAACAAAATCCATTACTTCTGTGACTTTAGCCATCAGTCTGACTTCTCAAACAACTGGTACAGGCCACAAGTCACCTGATAGAACAGAGGGAAGCTGGGCATAGGAGCTAAGATCTGGAAAGTAGGGAGGGGATATATTTTTAGGAGTTGGCCTTTAGGCTGTGGTCTGAGGAAGCTGTTGGTGCTTGAAGGGAAGTCATGCTAAAAGATAGCGCACCAAGCTCCCATATTTCTGTGGACTAGATTGTGTCCCCCTGCCAAATTCATAAGTTGAAGTTCTAACTTCCAGTGTGATGGTATTTGGAGATGGGGCCTTTGGGACATAATTAGTTTTAGATAAAGTCATGAAGGTCAGACTCTTGTGATGGGATTAGTTCCCTTATAAAAAGAGATGCCAGAACACTTGACTTCTTTCCACCATGCAAGGACATAGTCAGAAGTTGCTGTCTGCAAGCCAAGAAGAGACCTCTCCCCAGAACCCAACCAATGCTGGCACCCTGATCTTGAACTTCCAGCCTCCAGAACTATGAAAAAATAGATTTCTCTTGTTTAAGCTACCCAATCTGTGATATTTTGTTATGGCAGCCTGAAATGACTAAGACATATTTTGACTCGTAATAGTCATTTTTATGTGTCAACTTTACTGGGCCATAAAATAAACAGATATTTGGTTGAACATTATTTATAGGTATGTTTGTATGTCATCTAGGCATGTCTGTGTGTCTGTCTAGGTATTTCTGAGATTAACATTTGAATGAGTAGAATGAATAAAGCAGACCCCCCCCCCCAATATGGGTAGGGGTCATCCAATCCATGGAGGGCCTGGATAGATTAAAAGTTGAGTAAAAAAGAATTCTTTCTCTCTGCCTGACTGTCTCTGAACTGGGACAGTAGTCTTCTCTTGCCTTCATACTTGGACATGGACTGGAATTTACACCATCAACTCTCCTGGTCTCCAGCTTGCCAATTGCAGATCCTGGATTTCCAGGCTCCAGAACTGTGAGGAATAAATTTCTGTTATGTAAGCCACCTAATCTGTGGTATTTTGTTATGGCTAAATCTAAGACACATACCCAAGTTCAGATAAGTACCCAAGACACACACCTGAGCTATGACATAAACCCAAGTTCAGACACTTTGGAGGTTCCTTTTCCCCAGTTTTACTTAAGGTGCATACAGGGACGGACAGGGAGTTAAGAGATTTCATAGCTGCATCTCTAGGGACATCCTCAATCCCATCTCCATCACAGTGGGCAGGAAAGACATAATCCAGCCCCCAAGGACAAGTTTTATGGCCTGAAGCCCACGTGAACCATCTAATCTACCCCACGAAAGTCTGGGGAAGAACCAGTTACTAGGAGGGGATACAGGGCCTCTTCCCCTTCTCTCCATTCATTCTGTCACTGTCTTAGTCCAATCCTTCCTCAGTGTCTGCTCAGGATTCTTATAAGCACCTCCTAATTTGTCTGTGTGCCACCTATCTCTTCTCTCCCACCCATCCTTCACTATGCGGCTGGAAAAATCTCATCTGGTTTTGTCCCTTCATTTCTCTGTGATTAAAAACATCGGCTTTGGAGCCCAACTGCGTAGATCCACATCTTTTCTCTGCTATTTCCAGCTGTGTTGCTTTAGTAAGTTACTCAGTTTCAACATCTGTAAAATGGGTTTTGTAGTGGGTTGGATGGTGAGCCCCAAAAAGATATGTATGTCTACATCCTAATCCCCAGAACCTGTGAACATAATCTTATTTGGAAAAAAAAAAAGTCTTCATAGGCATAATTAAGTTAAGGATCTTGAGGGGGTGGGGAGAAGATCATCCTGGATTACCTGGTGGACGCTAAATCCAATGACAAATATCAAAAATCAATTGATTATAAAAATAAGAGTTTATGGGGCACCTGGGTGGCTCACTTGGCTGAGTGTTGGACTCTGGCTCAGGTCATAATCTCAGGGGCATGAGACCAAGGCCCCCGTGTTGGGTTTTGTGCTCAGCAGGGAGTCTGCTTGAGATTCTCTCTCCCCCTCTCCCTTTGGCCCTCCTCCCACTCACACTCATGCTCTCACTCTCTTTAAAATAAATAAATAAATATTGTTTTAAAAAATAAGGGTTTATTTTGAGATTCCCAATTCTATTCCATTGATCTATATGTCTATCCTGCATAAATCATTTTTTATTGAGATATAATGTACATGCCATACAATTCACCTTTCAAAGTATACGAACCAGTGGTCTTTGGTATATTCATAAAATTGTGCAATCATCACCACTATCTATGGACATATCTTGGAGGTATTTGCAGGTTTGGTTCCATACCAACACATTAACCAAATATCACAATAAAGTGAGTCACATGAATTTTTTGGTTTCCCAGTGCATGTAAAAGTTATGTTTACACTATAGTCTACTCAGTGTGTAATAGCATTATGTCTAAAAAAACTATGCACATATATTTCTTTTTAAAGAATATTCTTTTTTTTTAAGATTCTTTATTTATCTATTTGAGAGAGAGAGAGAAATATTGAGAGAACAAGTGGGTGGAGGGGCAGAGGGAGAAGCAGACTCCCTGCAGAACAGGGAGCTGGACGCAGGACTCAATCCCAGGACCCTGGGATCATGACCTGAGCTGAAGGCAGACACTTAACCGACTAAGGCAACCAGGAGCCCAACAATGCACATACCTTAATTAAAAATATTTCAGTGCTTAAGAAATGATAACCATCATCTGAGCTTTCAGCAAGTTGTAATCTTCTTGCTAGTAGAGGTTCTTACTTCAATGTTGGTGGCTGCTGACTGATCAGGGTGGTAGATGTTGAAGGCTAAGATGGCTGTAGCAATTTCTTAAAATAAGACAACAATGAAATTTGTTTCATCAAATGACTCTTTCTTTCATAAATGATTTCTCTGTAGAATGCAATGTTGTTTGACAGCATTTTACTCACAATAGAACTTCTTTCAAAATTGGAGTCAATCCTCCCAACACCCTCCACTGCTTTATCAACTAAGTTGATGTCATATTCTAAGTCCTTTGTTGTCATTTCAACAATCTTCACAGCAGCTCTACCAGGAGTAGATTTCATTTCACAAAACCACTTTCTTTGCTCATCCATAAGAAGAAACTCCTCATCCATTATAGTTTTATCATGAGATTGCAGAATTCAAATATAATAATAACAAAAAAGTTTGAACTATTGTGAGAATTACCAAAACATGACACAAAGACATGAAGTGAGCAGATGCTATTGAAAAAATGGCACCGAGCGTCTTGCTCCACACACAGGCTTGCCACAAACCTTCAAATTGTAAAAAACCTAATAAGTGCAATAAAGCGAAGTGCAATAAAATGAGGTATACCTGTAATTCTGGAACATTTTTATCATCTGTAAATCCTTTTTGACCCTTCTTTCCAGACAGGAGTTTTGAGTGATGGATGGGCTTTAATTCCTCATTTTGTTTTGCCCCTGTAGGGAGGTGACCTCCACATTTGGTTTGTCTGAGATCTTCCTGGTTTTCAAACTGAAAGTCCCACATTCCAGATGCCCCTTAGTTCTAGGCAAACTGAGACGGGTTTTCCCTCTCCCGGTAGGAAACACCATCAATCCCTGGCCCATACTCCTTAGCACTTGTTTACCAGCCACCTTTCCACTGCCAGCTCCTGCGTCTCTGTCTAAAGACTTTCTCCAGAGCCTTGCAAGCTTGCTTTGAACAGAACAGCAGGATGGAATTAAATCCTGCTCTACAGGAGCAGCTCTGATGGCAACTGGAACACCAATACCCCAGCTCTGTCACCTTTTGGGTGGAATAACTCCAAAGGTGAGAGTTTTACATGGGCTCCTGTTGTTTCCCCAGCAAGGTAAGCTCCATTCACCCATGATGGTAGCTGGCTTGATAACATGCCTTTTACTGCCTGTCTTCCCTTGCTGTCTCACTTCCCCACTCTTCACTCTTTATCTCAGGGTCTGCTTCTGGTCACATCCAAAGACAGCCCCCCTTCCCACATCTTTGAAATAGACAACTAATGCTTTCTCAAACATATATAAAGTGTTATGCAAATGGAACTCCCTTCCTTTCTTCCAACCAGATTGCTGCCCATAAAGACCCCCACATAGAAATTCTGAACTGCCACCACTTTGCTGGACAGATCTTGATACCTCCCTTCCCCAGTACACACACTCCCTTACCCAGAGCCCTCCTTCAGTCCATAAGCTTCTCCTAAGGCCCAGGGAAGGCCTACTTCAAAGCAGGAAACTTTCTAGTCACTACTGGCTGGGCTCCATCTGATGGCCCAGAAGCAAATCAGCACTTTTCATTTCTGTTCATTGTCAATGTCAGGTCCTCTTGGCAGGCAGGATCATGCCCCTGCCTATCAATGGTGAGTGTTGTCTGAGCCCTTTGAGAAAAATGGATCACAACCTCCTGCAGGATAAATGCAGAGCAGAGAAAAGGAGAATTATGCATGTAGGAAGCTGGAGGAAAGTGACCCCAGGAGCACTGAGATCTGATTGGATCCACACTAAAAGGACTGCTCACTGCCCAAAAATCTGTTCCCACAGACCAAACACATGCATGAAATCCCACCATTAGAGAGTTGTGCCAAATTGTTTTCCAAAGTCAGCTGCACCAATGCATATCTACCCCACAAGTTCTTATAATATGACATTGACATTCCTCCATTGAGAAGTGGGGTCCATGTTACCTCCCCTTGAAACTGGGTAGACTTTGATACTGCCTCAGTCAGTGAGATGAGGCAGAAATAACACTGCATGAACTCCAAGACTAGGTCATAAAAGGCAATATGAGTTCCATCTGGTCTCTCTTGGGATACTTGTCCTGGGAACCCAGTTATAATGTTGAAGGGAAGTTCAGGCCACATGGATAGCCCACCAGCAGATGTTCCAGCTGATAGTCAACAGCACCCACCAGACGTGTGAGTGAATGAGTCTTCAGATGACTTCTGACGCTAGCTTTTGAGTCTTGCAGCTGAGGATCAACACATCATGGGGCAGGGGCAAGACTTCTCCTCTGCCCTGAGTTCCAGACTCACAGAAATTGTAAGAGACAACAAATGATTGTTTATTGTATCAAGCCACTAAGTTTTAGGGTTGTTATGTAACAATAGATTACAAATATAGAAGTGAATTCCTCAGCTGCACTAAAGAACAACCTCTCTAAGTGCAATCACACCCAGATGAAGCTAGGTGTAGTCATTCACACATCAGTATGAATCACTCTTACTTGGCACTATTCCCCCATCCCTACTGGAAAAGAGGTAAGATTGAAAATTAGAAAATGGGGGATAGCATTAGGACCGAGGAAACTAAGGAAGCTAAAATAGATATGGGGCATTTTGTAGGAAGAAATCTGGATTTAAAGCCAATAGGACTGGGTTCTAGTCCTAAACACGCCCCTTTCTGACAGAATTTCTTCTGGTGTATACAATAGGCTCTGCCACATATTAGCTACATGACCTTAAGCACAACCTCAGTTACTTCATTTATAAAGCACTCACGATAATACCTACCTATCTCCCAAGGTTGCTGGGAAAAGCAAATAAGACAATTGATAAGAAGGGCAATTGTCCATGTAACTTAAGAAAGCTGCAGGATGTGGTGTATCCAAGTGGAACTCAGCAAATCTGGATTTTAGATCAGGCTTTGCCAGTAATTCACTCTGCATCCTTGGCAAAGTCATTCCCTTCTCCATTGTAAGCCCCACAAAGCTCATGCAAATGTGATACTCACCTCTAAACCCAAGCTACCCCAGTGCAAGGTCTTTAGCTGCCAGTGCTAGCAGAGGGTTTCCGAGACTCAAAGTCACCAGTCTAGTTAACAAGGAAAGGTCTAGGTCAGAGCAAGGTCAATTCAGGGTCAAGCTAATAAGGGGAGAAGCCAGTTATCAGACAGGGTTAAGGTGGTCCAGGGTGAGTCCCATTGTCTAAATATATCTTTACAGCTATGAGAGACCATGGATGCAGCTCATAACTGGTAATAGGACATCTATTCCCATTCATGTATATGTATTATATATAAAATATTTAATATTATAAATATATTAATATATCAACATATATAATTTAGGAACTTAGACTCTGGAGCCAAAACACCTGAGTTCTACATCCCAGTTCTCCTACTGATTAGCTGTAGCAATCTTGGACATTTTAGTTAACCTTTCCATGCCTCAGTTCCCTCATCTGTAAAATGGAGGTGATAGTTACAGCACTCTTACTAGGATTATTGAGAAGATTTTACGAGCAGGGGCAGTGGGAGTTCTTTCACACATAAGAAGCTAGTCCTCAGTGCGGCCATTTTTTCTGATGTTTCCCAAGTGAGGAAAATGATGATTTTAGAGATAATTTTAGGAGGCAAATTCACAGCTCCTTCAACTTAAAATGACATGTCACCCACCCAACAAAAAATCACTTTTCAATGCACTTTTGATCCTTCTGAATATACCAAGGGGAAAGTGTCAGCTTGGTGCTAGTAAGTCTCTAACACCTCTCTAGCACTTGTTTATTTTCTAATGCCCTCTCTAGCAGTGCAAAGTTCAGGGCCTGGAACTCAGAGCCTTCCCAGGCAACAGTGTCTAGCTACAATTTAATAACATTTTCTTTTGTTATATTTGGTCATATTTATTTTTTTATAGTTACTTTCTTTTTATGGGAGTGATTCTGGTTTTACATTTATAGTACTGATTTAAAGTTTTCTTTTAAACTTCAAATGTATTTTTTAAAGTAAGTCTATCTTTAAATATTAAATATAGTATAGATGGTTCTTGGATATGGAAAAAATCATGAAGGTGGTAATGAAATGATTGAAGTTTGGAAAACACGGTATTAGACTGCAAAGGGCAGACACAGCCTCTTCAGGAAACTACACGCATCTACTGACAACTAAGGCACATCCACTCGCCCCAGTTTGTGTCCTCACAGTCCCCTGTTCTGTTTCCCAGGACCTCAGGGAGTCATGCTCTATCCTGTCCTTTCAAATGCTGCCAGGATTTAAATTGGTACAAACTTGGGATAATTTGGCAAGTACACCCTCTTATAAATCAGCGATTCCATTTTTAGGAATTTAATAAAATAACCGTAGATGTGCTCAAAGATACATGGTTGGGGATATTTGTGGCCATATTATTTGGGATAGGAAAAATTGGAAACCATCTAAAGAGCCAACAATAGGGGACCAGCTTAGCAAATTATGGTATATTTTTAAAAATGGACTGATCTAAAAACAATTATGTGACATTCCGTACCAAGTGCTTTTCTAAGGACTTTAGATATGTTAACTCATTTCATCCTCACTACAATTCTACAAGGTAGATGTTATAATTATTAGCCCCATTTTACAAGTGAGAAAACTGAAGCACAGAGAAGTTAATTATCTTGCCCAAAGTCACACAGCCAGTAAGTGGCAGAGCTGACATTTGAAACCAAGCCATCCAGATGCGGAGTCCATGCTCTTAACCACTAGGCTGTAGTCTTCTCATTGAAGCTCATGTAGATTAGAATATATTGACAGGGGAAAGCATTCCCAATGTATTAGTAAGTAAAAAAGCAGGCAGAAAAAAAAAAGAAGAAGATCTGGAAAAACACACAGCATTCATCAAAAAAGATTATTTCTGGTTGGTGAGATTATATCATTTTTGCTGTTTGGTTTTTTCTTATATGTGTTTTCCAGGTTTTCTGTTCTGAATGCTAATTACCTTTACAATAGAAATGAAATTCATGAAAAGATGACTTTTCTCTTCAGTTCTCCCATTCCTTGCCACTTCTAAAGACAAGGCGATTGGTCCTTCATGATGACAGTAAATTGATGCTGGTGATAATAATAGCCAACATTTAATGAGATTTTTGTATGCTTAAGAATTAACAGGCATGATTTCATTCGCCCGTCACAGCCAGGACTGCCTCAGACAGCCTTGTAGGCTATGCACTGCACAACTCCAGAGAGTACCACTCCTATATCGTCCACATCACGGACTGTGCTGTGAATAGTGCTGCTTGGAGTTAACAACATGGCCACCCAGTCAACAACCCTAAGAGGTAGATATTCTGGTAATTCCCATTTTATAGAAGAGGAAATTGAGGCACAAAAAGGCTAATTAACTTGCCCCACATCACCCAGCTAGTGAGGGGAACCAGTATTGAAACCCAGGTTTCAATTCAGGGTCCGTTCTCTAACTTACAGTTGCAGAGAGGAGATACACAGGGCCTGACGAAGAAGACAAAGCAAACTCTGGACATCTAGACAAAGATTACGGAACCAACAGAGGCATCGTGGCAACATCAAAGGAGCGCTGGCCTGAGTGGCAGTACATCCAAATTCTAGTCCCTGCTCTGTCCCCACCTACCTATATGACCTTAGGTAGGTTCCCTTCCCCCCCCCCGCCCCCGTGGGCTCAGCTTCCTCCTCTGTAAAATGAAGGAATTAGACAAGATGATCTTTAAGATCTCTTGCAGTTCTGAGAGTCTACAATTACAGATGGCATCCCAATATGGGCCCAGAATCATGCCCTCCCACTCAGCATGGACCATTCTCCCTCCTGCTCGCTCAAGGCAGCGTCTCTCAAGCTGACCTACTTTGTGTGTGAGGCAGAGACGGGCAGAGAGGAGGGCTAAGGGTGGCATGAATAACTAAAGGTTTGCCCTCCTGAGAGAGTCAGGCTCCTCTCCAGCCGGTGGCCATCTCACCTGCTTCTGATGCCTCTCCTCCCAGCTCCACAGAAGGCAGCAGGCTTAAAATATCTGACAGGGCAGCAGTGCTGCTTTAATGCACTGCTTTTAGCTTTTAATCATGTTGGTGATTCACCAGGGTATTTTTCTTGCTTTCCAAACATGCTTTGTTAAAGTCATTATTGCAGAATCGTTGGGATGTTTTATTAAACAAAAAAAGCAAGGTGCAAACAGGGTGTATAGGGTGAGAAAAATAATTTAAATATACATTTGTGGAGAGAGAAAAAAATGAATAACTGGGAGGAGACCTGAGAGACTGGAAACCATTTGCCTCTCAGGAGAGAAAGCAGGTGGAGGTGGAGGCGGGGCAGAGGTAGGAGGGAGGCTTCATGCCTTTGAATGTGCATGTATTATTACCTCAGTAATTTTTAAAAAATCAACAAAAGACATTGTTCCTCTATCTCAATACCATTTCATCCTGACTCTTGTTTTTCCAAGATTCTCCTGGCTATATTGGTTTGCTAGGCTGCCACAACACAGTACCACAGACCGGGTGCCTTCAACAACAGACATTTGTTTTCTGATACGTCTGGAGGGCAGAAGTCCAAGATCAAGCTGTGTCTGCAGGGTTGGTTTCTTCTGAAGCCTCTCCCCTTGGCTCACAGATAGCCGTCTTCTCCCTGCATCTTCACGTGGTCTTCCCTCTGTGCATCTCTGTATCCTAATCTCTTCTTCTTAGAAGGACACCAGTCATTTTGGATGACAAGCCCACCCTAATGGCCTGATTTTAACTTAATTACCTCTTTAAAGATCCTATCTCCAAATACAGTCACATTCTGTTGTACTGGGAGTTAGGACTGCAATAAATGAAATTTGGAGGAAGTAATTCAGCCCGTAACACTGTCCTATGCTGTGAATTCACTTCAGACCAGTGGCCCTCTGAGGAACCCGGACAGGTTCTTATATCCATTCAATTTTAATTGAGCATCTCTTGTGAGGAAAACACTGTTTCGGGCTTGGTAGTAATGTCAAATTGAGTTAGATTTGCTTCTGGCAAATAGGGAGACGAGAGAGAATGCTAGATCCTGACTCTACCTCTTACTGGCTGAGTTTGCCTGAACGAGATTTTCAGCCATGAGTTTTACCATATGTAAAGTGCAGGTCCTAATACATACCTCAAAGGGTTGTTGAGAGGATTGAAGGAGAAAGGTATGTTAAATTCCTGGTCTCCAGTAAATGTTCAGGATGTAGTGTTTATTGTTCATCTCATCTCCCACCTGGACTGGGGGCTCAGGCAGCAGGATTCACAGCTTTTTCATCTTATGGTTCTGGAGTATAGCAATGAACAGCAGGGTACTGGCTGGGAAGTTTTGCTGAAGCATTTGCCCAGACGGATTTGTAAGACCATATGACCATACCCCAGAGGGACTTTGACTTTGAGAAATATCTGAGGGGCAACCTTTAAAAGCAGTTAAAAAAAAAAAAGCAGTATTAATGTTAATATGACCTTCATGGAAACCACAGGCTGATGAAACCCAAGGATGTTTAAGCTATATTTGGAACATCTGTCTTTCGTGCCACACAGATCTCCCCAGTACAACAGGAAGCACATAAGATTTATACTGGCATTTGCTGTTTTGATGTGCCAATCACTGATTCTCCCTTCTTCTGGTAACAGAATTACACTTTTCCTTTGGGGATCCGCACTCATCCATTTTCAGCCCATGTAGTTTCGATGGGCAGACCACATCTGCAGCTCCTAGGAATGAGCACATAGCTCAAGCCTGGCCAATGAGAGTATTATATTCTCTGGTTAACTAGGGTTGATTCAGAAATTAGCACATGATCCCAGTTGGAAAAAGCAGCAGCTCCTGGGAGTTTTACTGACACTATCAAGAAAGAATGGAATGGGATGCCTGGGTGGCTCAGTTAGTTAAGCATCTAACTTTGGCTCAGGTCATGATGCCAGGGTCCCAGGATAAGGTCGTGTATCAAGCTCCCTGCTCAGCATTGAGCCTGCTTCTCCCTCCTCCTGCCGCTCTCCCTGCTTGTGCTCTTTCTCTCTCTCTCTCTGACAAATAAATAAGTAGAATCTTAAAAAAAAAAAAAAAGTGCTCTCTTTTCACCAGGGTTGCTAAACTGGACTGTCTAGTGGCTACTTTGCCACTATGAGGGGAAAGCCTGCCTGAGATCCTGGTTACATTGTTGGAGCACCTGGATCCAGCCTTGCCTGAAGCCATTAGTCCTGAACACCTTGGTTATGTGAGCCAATAAGCTTTCCTTCTTTCTTTTTTTTTTCTGCTCATTTCCCCCTCTACAGTTCCTGGCAACCACCAGTTTGTTCTTCATATTTAGGAGTTTGATTTTATTTGCTTGTTTTTTTAGATTCCATGTATAAGTGAAATCATATGGTATTTGTCTTTCTCTGTCATGTATTTCATGTAGCATACCTGCTAGGTCCATTCACATTGTTGCAAATGACAAGATCTCATTCTTTTTTAATGGTTGAGTAATATTCCATTTATATGTATACCATATCTTCTTTATCCATTCATCTATCAATGGACACTTAAGTTGCTTCCATATCTCAGCTATTGTAAATAGTGCTGTAATAAACATAGGAGTGCATATATCTTTTTGCATTAGTGATTTTGTTTTCTTTGGGTAAATATCCCATAGTGGAATTACTATTTTTGAAAACTATTTTTTTAAATTTTTTGAGGAACTTCCATAGTGTTTTCCACAGTGGTTGCACCAATTTACATTCTCCCAACCATGCATGAGTGATCCTTTTCTCCATCTTCATCAACACTTGTTATTTCTTGTCTTTTTGATACTAACCATTCTGACAGGTATGAGGTGATATCTCTTTGTGGTTTTGATTTGCATTTCCCTGATGATGAATGATGCTGAGCATCTTTTCATGTGTCTGTTGGCCATGTGGATGTCTTCTTTAGAAAAATGTCTATTCGTGTTCTTCGTCCATTTTTTAATTGGATTATTTGGGGGGGTTTTTTGGTGTTGTGTTTTATAAGTTCTTTATATATTTTGGATATTAACTCCTTATCCTATGTATCATTTGCAAATATCTTCTCCCATTCAGCAGGTTGCCTTTTCGTTTTGTTGATGGTTTCCTTTGCTATGCAAAGGCTTATTATTTTTGCTTTTGTTTCCCTTGCCCAAGGAGACATTTCCATGAATATTTTGCTAAGGCTGATGTCTAAGAGATTACTGCCTGTGCTTTCTTTTAGGAGTTTTATGGTTTCGGGCCTCACATTTATCAATTCATATTGACTTTATTTTCATATATGGTATAAGAAAGTGGTCCAGTTTCATTCTTTTGCACGTAGATGTCCAGTTTTCCCAACACCATCTACTGGAAAGACTGTCTTTTTTCCACTGTATATTCTTGTCTCCTTTGTTGCAGACTAGTTGACCATATAGTTGTGGGAAGCCTTCCTTTCTACTGATATCAGTTTGAGTTGGGTTTCTGTCACTGACCAACCAAAGGAGTGGCATATACAGGATTAGTTCTCAATGATTTCTCTCCTCTTGTAACTCTAATCCTTTGTTTGGAGGAGTAGAACTAGTCACTACTAAAAAATCAGTTCATCAAACAACTTGCATGAAGATAGCCCTCTGGACTTTACAAATGCCTTCCACATATCCAGAGGTGTGTGTGTGTGTGTGTGTGTGTGTGTGTGTGTGTGTGTGTGAAGACTGACACTGGGGATGAAATGAGAATTGACTGGCAGCTACTCCTGCCAGGCGTATCTACATGCTGATTCTGACCCGGCCAGGACACCTGGCTGCAAGGTAGCTGATTTTGTGCTCTGAGTCAGTAATACACTGGAACTGGCTTATACCCATTAACATGAAGATTTGTTAAATATCGGTGAATTATCTGCAAAATTGCAGCTGGTTGTTAAACTGTTGGTAGCTTGAAATTGGCCATGGTGAGAGTATTTATTCCATGAATATCAACAAACACTACAAATTAAGGTGGCAAAGTGCTTGGAGAGTCCATTTACCAGCAAACCACAGGCCCTGGCCTTGGTTTAACAGTCCCAACATGGCCAGTAAGAATGACTGCTTAACAACAACAACACATATCTACATTCCACTTCATCGCACTGTCTCATCCATAATCTCATCCAGTCGCTCTAGCAACGCTGTAAAGTAGAAATTATTATTCACATCCTGCTGGTAGGGAATCCAAGGCCTGGAGAAGTGTCTTCCCTGTGATCAGGTAGCAGAGCTAAGAAATAAACTCAGGTCTTTGGGTCCCCTGCCTGATGTTGTTTCCCTAACACCTCGGTGGGAGGTGACTGAAATATCAAAACAAGGTGTAAACAAGTAATTTGGTCACTGGGTATGGAAAAGCTGTTCCTATAAAAAGAGCTTTTTAACAATGTATTTCTGAGCAGAGGTGGCCAATTAGCAAGGCAATTGCCCAGGGGTTAGCAATAATACTACATATCTGATCTGCTGAGAAAACACAGCACCACTTCTAATAAATTATATACTTCACATTTGTACAGAAGTTTTTGGTTTAGAAAACCCTTTCAGTTATGTCGCCTCCATAGATCAACTCCTTTAAAATTGGGGCCCTGTGTGGCAGACTGATTAACCCAAAACCCACCACCAATACTCTTCTCCCTTAACTGCTTCCACTAAAAAAGTCCATAAAAACTGTTCACTTTTTCACCCTCCCTTAGAAATCTACAGCCATGCAATCTAGTTCTGGCTATTGAGATTTACTCAGAAGTCTGTTTTCCTGATAAAAATAATTGCCTTTTCCCTCTTTCTCTTGCCTTAAACAAAGATATGATATATGGTGATGCAGCAGCCATATTGTAACCATGAGGTGACAAGACAAAAAGTTAAGAATAGCAGAACAAAGTATGGGTCCTTGATGGCATTATTGAGTCTACACCCAGCTGCTTCCCCTGAATCTTTTGTTATGTGAGAAAAATAAACCACTGTTATTTGGGTATTCTGTTACCTGCAGTGCAAACGTTCCTACTACAACTAGCAATTCTGCTTTAGGAATGTATCATAAAGATCATCTATAATAGAGAAAAACTAGGGGGCGCCTGGGTGGCACAGCGGTTAAGCGTCTGCCTTCGGCTCAGGGCGTGATCCCGGCGTTCTGAGATTGAGCCCCACATCAGGCTCCTCCGCTGGGAGCCTGCTTCTTCCTCTCCCACTCCCCCTGCTTGTGTTCCCTCTCTCGCTGGCTGTCTCTATCTCTGTCAAATAAATAAATAAAATCTTTAAAAAAAAATAGAGAAAAACTAGAGTCTAACTATCCAACAATAGGTTGATGAAATAAGTGGTGGGATGGCCATATAATGTATAATATTCAGTTATTGGAACTTATATTGCAGACAAGGGGTTCTTAACCTTGCGTTCTTAAATAGTACCCTTAAATTATACAGAGACATTTTTGTGTGGATGCATATGTGCATATTTCTGGGTATATAATTCTTCTTAGATTCTTAAAGATTTCCAAAAACATTTTAGAAATCATTATTACAAATTAATATTTGTAGACATAGAAGGATGTTCTCAATAGATCAGAGAAACAGACATTTATAAAATAGTTTGTGCAATATTCTTCCAAACTGGAAAAATTGCATTTATGTTATAAATATAGATATGTATGGTAGTGAGCTAAAAGCTACAGAATACATATTTAGGTGTCAAAAAAAATAACCTTATTTCTTTAAACTGAATTTGTCTTAAATTCCTATCCCGCATTCCTGCTGTTTGTAGAAAATTTAATCTTGCAATTCAAGGTAACTCAGACATTTCGTGATTTAAGGAGGGCAATTCAAGATCCTCTCTATTTCCTTCCTTCCTGTTTCTCCACTTCTTCCTTGGACAGATGTATTGCTCTGGAATTCAGAGGAGTGGCATCTAGTCTTGTGCTACCCTCTGCTCTTCCCTGGTTTCTGCAGTTATCTTATCTGGTCCCCATTATCTGGCATCTGCTGCTAATGTCTACAGTCCTCTCCTCGCTGTTGGTTGAGAAGCCTATATACTCCTGGTCTACCTTTTCCCAATTTATTCTCTGCCTGTTTGGTACCCATCACAGGGGAGTCACTGGGGAATTCTTAGATGCTTTCCCTCATCTAAAAGGATGCCTTCAGCCCTGCCACCCTTACCTAAGCAACTTTGCCCCTCAAAGTGCCAGGTTTGATATGGAGTAACTTTAATGAACTTACATCCTGGGAAGAGAGGCTCAAGTGCCTACTGTTTTTGAATTCTCGCTGAACCTATTTAGAATTCCTAATACCCACCGGCAATCTCAGCTGTGGGCCAGAGCTCTGAGTCCCTCCTCCAAATCTGGGTATTAATGTCAGCTCAGTTTTCATCCCTCCAATGCTCCTTTCACCTCCAGATATTTCAACTTATATCTCTTTTCTTGGACCTGCATTTTTCTTCATTCTGGGGTTTATCTTCCAAACACTACTCTGAGGTTCTCAGGTTTGCTCTTTTATATATAAAGTCAGGCTGTTGTAAATCTAGAGATAAATATTTTTTTTCTGTCAAAATATCCTGGCTTTTGTGTATCAAAAGTACTTTGGCTTCCAAATTTCTGTCCCTGCTCTAGATTTTCAAATCACCTTAGGAGTAGCCAAGAATTTGGCTTTTTGTTTTTCTCAATCATTTATTTTCCCTCCTGTGTAATGCCTGGAAAATGCTTGAATGGTGAGCATGGAACATAAAAGGTACAGGTGGCTTGTGTTAGGAGGGAACAACATCTTAATAATTCAAAATAGTTTTCTGGGGACAGCTGGGTGGCTCAATGGGTCAAGCATCTGACTCTTGATCTCCACTCAGGTCTTGATCTCAGTGTCATGAGTTCAAGCCCTGAGCCAGACTCCATGCTGGGCGTGGAGCCTACTTTAAAAAAAAAAAAAAGTTTTCTGCTCCATATGCATTGGAAAAGATCTAAAAAGATGCAGGCTGAGGTGTTATCAATTATGATCTATGGATGATGGGAGGGTATTAATGTAACAGTTATGATAGAAGTTACAGAGAACCCAACTAACAGTGGCTTAAAATAACAAGGGTTTATTCTTCTCACAAAATAAGAAATCTGGAGGTAGGTGGATGCTGGCGTTGGTTCAGCAATACAACATTGTCAGGGCTAGCATCTGTGCAGTTCTTTTGGCCTTTCCCTGTGGTCTCAAGATGGTTGCAACTCACACATTACATTCCACATTCAAGGAAGAATGGATGGCACAAACCCCATCTGTTCATTCAAGCTGGAAAAGCAACAGCCTGACACTTTCGTCTCGTTGGCCAGAACTGGGTTGCATGGCCACCTCAGGTTTGAGGGAGGCTGAAAAAACGGGGGAGCAGGTTGGCATCAGGTAGCCAGCCCATGGTGCCTACCACAAAGGGTATTTACACTATTTTAAATTCTTGTTTCTTTGTGTCTTCCAATTTTTCCACTATTGACAAGTAGTGTTCATAATGAGTGCTACATTTAACTAAATACAAACAAATCATACTTAGAAATCAAATGCACTGCTCATTTGATCCTCCAATGCCTCGTCCTGCCGATCTTACCCTTGTTTTAAGAGAACATAAAGCTCAGAAGTAAAATGACTTTTCCAAGGACATATGGCAAGTTACTGATAACACTGAACAAAGACTGTAGCTATCCAGATTCTAAATCCTCTGATTTTTCTACTAGACCAACTTGTTATTAAAGGTCAGGGAGTTTCTAAATGCAGCTTCATAGTTACGCTAACAAAGAGGCAAGTGAAGGTTAATTAAACACAACACAAAAGACCTATTGCCTGTGTTTCAACCAACATTGGGTGAAGTTTCCATTAAGCCTATACTGTCCGTGACTTTCGACTTCCATACTTCCTCACTTTCCTCTGACCTCCCTCCTCACACTCTCTGCCCAGGCTTTCCCACCTGCCACCCCAGGAAAGTGTCACTCAGTAGAAAGAGCTCCTGCTTTGTCTTCAGCTACATCTGAGTCTGATTCCTGATTCCACTCCTGATGACCCATGACACCTTTTTTTTTTTTTAAGATTTTATTTATTTATTTGACAGAGATAGAGACAGCCAGAGAGAGGGAACACAAGCAGCAGGGAGTGGGAGGGGGAGAAGCAGGCTCATAGCGGAGGAGCCTGATGTGGGGCTCGATCCCATAACGCCGGGATCACGCCCTGAGCCGAAGGCAGACGCTTAACCGCTATGCCACCCAGGCGCCCCTATGACCCATGACACCTTAAGCAAGTTACTTCAACTCTCTGGGCCCCAAGTTCTTCATCTGTTAAATGAAAATAGTATGTTTCATCTTATGGGTCTAATTTAGTAATTTGATGAAACAGCATGAATGAAAGCTTCTTCTGTGCATCCGATGCTTAGTATATGCTCAATTAATCACAATGATAGCAATTATTGCCATAATACAGAAGCTCAACCACTTTTGAAATCTCAACCTTGCATCACTATGAGCTAGGGTGAGCATGAGCCAGAGAAGGGCATCAACTCTGCTCTCTGTCAACAGAGCAGTCACTTGTACAGTGCCACTTTGGACTTAAAGCAAATGAATTTAGGAGCACACTTTGAGAACTCAATCAGTTTGCTATACAAAGGAATTGCTTAGTAGCATCTAGTTTTGAGCACAAATGGTGATTCATGGCTCAGACATTTATCAGCTGTGTGTCAAGTTACCTAAAGTCTCTGGGCCACGGTTTGCTTGGGATAATAACAGTACTTAAACTTACAGGTCTGTTGTGAGGATTCAGTGAGTTAATATATGTAAAGCACTGAGAACAGGGCCTGACACATTGAAAGTGTTACATAACTCTTTGCTATTAATATGATCGTCATATTGTATTGAACACCTGTTATGTGTCCAGGAGTATGAAGCCAGGATTTACACTCAGCACTGATTCTAAATCAGCAATCCTAACCGCTTACCAGCCTTTTATGGAGGAGGGTTCAGATTAATGGCAGGCGTTTTGTTTTGCTGAATGGAGATGTAAGTTTGAACCCAGAGCAGTTTTGCTTGGACAACAGAGAGACTGTATACTGCCAAGAGGAGTATTTGTTTTCATTCTTAACACCCAACAACATTCAGCCTCTTCTCTAAATTCCTTTACCCAATATTTGAAGAATAATGGTTTCAGGGGATCTCACATTATGAGCTTGCCTGGGATAGACAGTGCTTGTGCCCACCATTACCTGGCCTTGTTTTTCTCCTTCTGAGCACACAAGAAGAGTGCACTATTCAGCCCCCTTGCAACTATACAGGGCTACAAGTCTAGCTCTGGATAGCAGGCTGCAGGCAGAGGCCACATATGTCACTTCTAGGCCTAAGCAGCTACAAGCAGATGTGAGTTCTCATTGCTTCTTTCTTCTGCCTGCCACGGTGAATGTAGAGGCCTTGTGTTGAGATAATGAAGCCACAAAACTGAAATGGCCCAACCCAGTGAGTGTGGGCACATGGCGGAGCAACTCATTTATACCTGTGCTTCTCCATGTACTTCAATGTACAGGAGAATCGCCTGGGGATTCTGATTCAGTAGGTCTAGGGTGAGGCCTGAGGTCCCCAAGTTTTAGCCTCTTTGCAGGAAATGTTGACACAGCTGGTCTGAGGACCACACCAAGTGGAAGGGGCTAGGCTGGGAAATCAGCTTACTGGTCCCCAGAGAGCTGCACATTGGGGTTAGCTAAAAATGCTCATGCCTGGATTCTGCAACCCCCACCCCCAGATTCTGATGCAATTAGTTGGGCCTGGGCATTGGAATTTTCAAAACCTACCTAGATGATTCTACTAAGAGCAGTTTGAGAACCTCTGATTTAGGTAAAAGCCATAGTTCATTCACAGAGCTAATAAATGGCCAGGCGAAGATGTGACCTCACAGCCAAGGATCTTATGAGAAGGGTATACAAAATGGTAATGGATATCATTTCTAATATTATCATTATTTGAGGGGGGCCCAGAAATAAGGCACAAAGAGGTAGTAGCATCGGCTGGGGCCCAAATCTTACCCTTGCAAACACAAAGTGAGCCAGGCCACCAGCACAAACAGGGTATAGTCCAGGAGACATCTGCTCTTACTCTACCAGCTGTGGGCAGACAAAAGCAGACAAACGTGGATGTATGCCACTTCTCTCTCCCTCTGGCAGCCCTCCAAACCGTGCGAGCAGTTACCGAGGCCTGAACTCACCTCACACCCACGCTTACAGCTTTTTGAAGAGGGAGACAAAAGCCAGACTGCCCCAGCCGTGAGACAAGGGAGGCATGATTGGACAACCTCGAGAAAATTGTAGCAGCCCCTAACTCAATTTCTTGCCAATTATCCTGGCGAAATGTCTCCAAGGAACAGACATGCATGGCCTGATTAGCTAGGATACCAGACCACCGGAGACAGACAAACATTCTAACCACAAAATTCATTTGCAAGACTCAAAGCAGAGAAGGGATGTCAAATAAAACTGGCTATAATTTCAGAAGCCATGAGAGCTACCGCTTGACATGAATAATAAAACTAAAAGCTGTCATTTTCGAGGGCCTGCCATGTGCCAGACCCCATGCTAAGTATTCTCCACACGTTATCTCATTTAATCCTTACCACCCAATAAAGTCTGGTGCTCTTGGCCCATCTGAACTGGTGAAGGGATTCAAGTTCACAAGTCCCAAGGTCACACAGCTAGTAAATGGCAGAGCTGGGGTTTGACCCTCACCCCAGCTCTTAACCACTTCACATTTTTTTTCTCACTGTGTAGCTGAGCCTCATAGATCACTGCCTACTTTGGCCTTTAAACAAAGAAAGAAAGAGTCTTCCTCCAACTAAGCAGTGTAATAATTATCCCCGCTGAGCTAAGGAGACACAGAGCCCAGCTGTTCTCTGTACCCACATCCATCTCTCCAAGTGCCTGCTCTCCAGCAAGGAAAGGAACTGACTTTGAGATGGCTGAAAGTCCCCAAAAGAGGAACAAATGAATGGAGTGCTCAGCTTTGAAGGGCACCAGCACCAGAGAAAGCGAGGTCGTTCCGAGCTGCTTGTCTTTGGTTTTTCATCAGAGCTTTCTGCTGTTTTAATTTGCCCCCAGGATCTGGAAAGACAAGCTCTCTGTTCTAAAGGCTTCAAGCAGGGGCGCCTGGGTGGCACAGCGGTTGGGCGTCTGCCTTCGGCTCAGGGCGTGATCCCAGCGTTGTGGGATCGAGCCACGTCGGGCTCTTCCGCTATGAGCCTGCTTCTTCCTCTCCCACTCCCCTGCTGTGTTCCCTCTCTCACTGGCTGTCTCTATCTCTGTCGAATGAATAAATAAATAAAATCTTAAAAAAAAAAAAAAATAAAAAAATAAAGGCTTCAAGCAGAAACAACTACAGGTGTGGTCATTTAATTTCCTATCTCAGAAAAAGAAAAAAAAAAAAAAAGAGCAGGTGACATTTTGAACCAGCTGGCAGGTTTTGGTTCTAAAGAGCAGGATTGTAACTAGTTCCTATTTTATGCACTCCACCGCAGGGCACGCTATGGTTCTCTGTCCTCTACCAAGGTGATTCCCAGGATACAACATTATCTACCTCCCATCTGATCTCTGAAGCCTGAAAACCCTTTCACAGGAGAACAAAAGCTTTCCTTCCATAATTAGAGATAAGGCCTTGAGGCAGATAGCTGGGAGAAAGACAAGGTGAGGTCAGTTCCAACCTATCTGCCAGCAAAGACCTAGAATCATCAGGAATCCTAAGTCTGCCATTTAGCAACTCACAACTACCTAGTTGTGTCTTAGTGAGTTAACAAAAGAAACTAAGGGAAACACTGGCACCAGTCTTCAATTTTAGGCTTTTAGCTAGCTAACAAAGTAGTGAGCAAAGAATTTGAATCACCCCCTTTTTATTTTTTAACTTGCCAACTAATGAGGAAACCTCTTCCTCAAATCCAGAGCCAATGAACAGACTGGGAATAACTAGAGTCTACGACGAGTTTCAAGCTCTTTTGTTGGCTTGGATGCATCTTGGTTTGGAAACTCTTCAGTTAGCAAGCATACAAGCAAAAAGTATGGGAGACCATCTTGATTTTTTATCATTCTGGCTACAAAACCTAGACACTAATCTCTTCCCAATTCCTTCCCCAGCTACCAAGTGTAACTTTTGCTTCTTACCACCTTAGGTTGCAAATGGGTCACATAATAGGAATAGTAATAGCCAGTCTTCACAGAGTGCTTACAGTTTGCCAGAGATGGTTTCAAGGGTTTTATTAGTAGGTACTATTTTCATTCCAATTTACTTGTGAAGAAACTGAGACACAGACATTCAGTAACTTCTCCAAGGACACAGACAATAAGAGGCCAAGTCAGGACTTGAATCCAACCCGTCTGATTCCAGAGCCCACATTCTTTTAAAGTTTTAACTCTAAACATTTTATAGAAGGATAACAGAAATTAGGAAAGTGCATGAGTCATAAGCATACAGCTTCAAGAATTTTCACTAGGTGAATATTGCCCATTACCAATACTCAGATCAAAAACCATAGCCCAGAAATGTCCTCCTGCTCAGTTGTAGTCCCTAACCCCCACCTTAGGGTAACTTCTATCCCAATTTCCTACTATCGAACATCCTACTATCTTTGCTCTTTTTTGAACTTTATATAAATCTAATCATATAACATGCACCCTTTTGCGTCTAGCTTCTTCCATTCCTCACGTTTGAGGAACGTAGTTAAGGCAGTCACAATGCAGTTGCTTCTCTATCCCATTCTGTTGGTTTATCCTTGGGCCAGTAACAAATTATCACATCTGATAGTAACAGAAAGCTCTGGTAATTAAGACAACTTTATGCTTCTTCAGAATTGCTTTGGCTATTCTTAACTCTTTGCCGAGCTTTGTCTTCACCAAAATACCTGTTGGGATTTTTTTTAATTGAGATTGCACTAAAATTATGACTAAATGTAATAAGAATTGTCATGTTTATAATAGTGAGTCTTTCAAATGAAATATCCCTTTTTTTTTTCTTTCTTAGTTCTTCGATTTCTCTCCATAATGTTTTGTAGGGTTTGGATTTTTTTAGGGCTTATATATCTTTCGTTCAGTTTTCGTTGTCTTTTATGCCATTATAAATAGATTTTTAAAAATTTCATTGTCAATCTGTTTGTTGCTGGTATTTAGAAGTAAAATTATTTTTGTAGTGATCTTGTGTTCAATGACCTTGTTAAATTCACATATTAATGTAATCATTTCTGTGTAGATTCTTTTGGATTTTTTACATACACAATCATAATATCTAGAAATGATGATGTATTTGTTGCTTCCTTTCCAATAACTATGACTTTTGTCAATCTTTCTTGCTTCAGAGCTCATTCGTAAGTACAATGGTATAATCCAAATTGCTAGACGGAACACCAGAGCTCTCTGCAGAACAGACTTCCCTCCCAAGTCCAACATTCCCAGGATCCCACAGCTCATATTCTTTATGTGCGTTTATTTATTAAATTAGGAATGCTTTCTGCCCCAAAGGACAGAAAACCTGACCTTTGTGGCCTAAACAAATAGGAGGGTGTTTTGTTTTGTTTTGCCTTATTTTGTTTTGCCTGAGTCACCTAATGAAGAGTCTAAACAAATGGCTGCTGCAGCTCCGGACATCAAATCCACATCCAGGCAGGAAGAAAAAGAAAGGGGGCCACGTTTATACCCTGAACACTTTCCCAGAAGTCCCCAGAGCAGATTGTCCGTGAAGGCACAGTAACCAGAATTAGGTCACATGGTCATTTCAACTTCAAGGGAGATTGGGAAAGAGGGTTATGCTACTGTGATAATTGACTTAGACCGGATCCATAATCTGGGCCAGACACACTGCCTCTTTGAACAAGATAGTAATTCAGTTATCAAAGAAGAGGGAATGGTATTAGGTAGACAACTAGTCATGTCTACAACTCAGGTAGACTTACCTCCACCATGACAGGCTTCGGCCTGCTCTCTCTTGCACCCACTGACTATCCCTGTGTCCTCTCTGGACAACACCATCTTCAGCTACAACTGAAGTGTGGCCAGTTGTGGCCAACTTCCCTGTTATGTAGCAGGCAAGTGGAGCCAATGCTTCCCACCTCCTTTCATGCTACCCTCTGTTAGAACTGTCACAGCGTAATGCTGCTCAGGCTCAAAACATAGAATTTTTAGTAAAACCAAACACTTACAATCCTCTCCTTTGCAAGGACCTCGACACAAGTGCCTGGATCTGAACCCAGAACCAAGTGAGAACCACCACTCTGTGCACATGGCCCTACCTGAACACCATCATGTACTAGTGAGTCTGGGGGACACCTGGGTGGCTCAGTGGGAAAAAAAAATGTACTAGTGAGTCAAGCTCGTCATGCTAGGTGCCTTCTCTCCTTAGGAGGAGCTCCTTCCCAGGAGGCACTGGGATGCTAGTGAGCCAGGATTCTCATCTGAATCCCTACTCATGCTTGAGCTAAGACCCTGGCTACACACACAAGGAAGCTAAGAAACTAGGAAATCATTTTGGCTTTGACTGTGTTTCAACTTGGATGACAAAGCAGTTTCGAATTTTTTTTAGCTAGCTGGCAAATCAAGAAAGCTGCAGTCTAAACCCAATCCCGGCACTGCTTGGCAGATTTACTCTTATGCAATTTCATTCCCCTCTCCAGGCTTCAGTTTCCCTATCTGAAAACATAAAGAAGTTGGACCAGATGGATTCTCATGTTCAACTCAGCTCAACTCTTTTTAGAGCCCACTCCCCCAAGAATGTGCTAAGGGAATGCCCCAGTGGGCCCTCAGTATTTGTCAGTGTATATCCTGAGTACCCTAGGAGATGGTCCTAATATTATCCCCATATCCAAGATGAGGCAAACTGTGAGTCATCACAGTAAGGCAATTTGCCCATGATGGCACAGCTAGTAAGCAGCAGATTGGCATTTGAACCCAGATCTGTCTGACTCCATCCTAGCCTCTAGACCACCACATCATGTGACTGCTACCAATAGTCTCTGAGCAGGGAGCCTTGAGAGCCACTGTGCAAAACCTTGGCTACAGAAATGATATTCTAGCTTCTGGGTGAGTTGAAACAGCTCCCAGGTGAGGGGGAGGGCTGTCATCCACCTACCCATCCTTCCTTTGCATTGTCTGCCTACATGATTACAATTTTCTGCTAAGCTTTCAGCTTTCATCTGCTTTCCCCTACCATGCACGTCTTATTTTATGATTTCAATATAAATTATTTCCTGAGAATTGTCATTCCCTAGCCTTCTCAGCCTGCTATAGAAATCAGATTGCCCAAATCCACAGCGAAGTTGAATAGAGGAAGTAAACATACCCTTAGTTCCAAAGATCCAGAAAAGATAGCAGGCAGTGCACCACACTCGCCACCTGTGTCATTCACTCAGTGATGCATCTTGGGGCCTGATACACAGGAGGCCTGTAAATACACCCATATGTGTACATTCTCTTCCCTTAGTCTCCATGGGAGGCTATATACACATGCCAACAACTCCACCTTGGAAACTTTTTGTGAGAACTTATGTTGTATTTGTTGAGCTGCCTCAGTTTTCCCAAAAGCAAGCAACCTTTGGGAAGACAAAAACAAAAAACAAAAAAAAGGCAAATGGGAGTATTCAGATTACTGACCATGCTCCAAAGCAAAGGCAGCCAGGATCTCAAACTTGAACTCTACCCCAGTTACTTAACCACTACAACTTCCTAAGGGAGATTTGCAGAAATCTAAGCAATACAGACTCCTTCTTAGGTTGTCTCCTTGGTAGTCCATTCTGGAGTAGAAAAGACTCCTTTTACCCCTTTCACCTGAAGCTCTCAGCCCATGCTTTGGTGAAGAATGATTTTTTCCCTCAATCTGTCATGGACTGATAATTTTATAAAATGTAATAGAAGTGAATTACTAGAAAAAATAAGAAAAAAAAGACATTCAAAATAAAAGCCTGAATGTTTTATTATTAGATTCAATAGATTCAATAAATTCAATAGATTCAATTAGATTCAATAGATTCGATAAAATTACTCTGTCAAATTGCTATAAAAATTTTTAAACACATACCCTCAGTTTCTGCTCTTACCTTGTCACAGACCAGTTTCTAACAGCTTACAGATCAGCTGTAACTGAACCGCACTTTGTCAGGTCACAGAGGGGCAGCTATGTGGCCTATGTACCACCAGTATCCCTTTCCCACAACTGCAGCAGACATTGCTAATCGATCACAGCACTCATTCTTGAATGCAGTCCCAGATTCCTTCTCAGCACATATATTTACTCCCCAAATCAGATTGGGCATGCAAAATGAGAACTGTTGGCTATCCCTGTTCTCTTTTTCCAGCCCCATGCTCTGATCTGGCTCTTCTGACTGTGCAGAGCTGTTGTGCCTAGCCATCCACTCTACCCCTCTTTTCCACTCTATCCAACATGGATAGGTCTTCTAATGGGCTGGAGCCTGCCGGTGTGGGAAGTAGCCCCGGCACTGGATCCATCAGAGGGAAGAAAGAGAAATGCGATCCTGAAATTTTAAGGAACGAAAAAGTCAAGAGAATTCCTCCCCCACCCCCCAGCCAGTTTTATTTATGATCTCTTTACACCCCCACCCCAGCAGCGTTTATTAATCATGTGCTTTGAATCTTTTACTAGAGACACCATCTGTGGAGCAATGTATCAGACGTTATTTTAGGTGATTATTTTTGTTATCTCAATCCATCATAAAACACCCCTATGAAACAGCCATTATTATATCCCCATTTTAACATAGTATGAAACTCAGAGAGGGAGAGTGACAAAGTCATGCACCTGTAAGCAATAGACGTTAGATCAAAGATCTGATACATTCCAAGGTCTGTTTTTAGATCTCTTTTGTCTTCTCACCTCCAACCAAACCCAGCTTTGAAGTTGGGCAAGATAAGCTTGAGCTCCCTCTAGAGGTGACACTATGCAACCCACGATCTTCCCTAAGTGGGACGAGGACAGTCAGCACTTCCCCTCCACACCCCTAGGTGGCAGTGGAGGGCAGACCAAGTCTCGGCTCCAAACTTCACCTTTTACCTCGAAGATCATATATTGATGTGTATCAAGGAGCTACAATGTCCACCCCGAATCGGTGGGTGTTGCTAAGGCAGTTGATTAGACATTATTCATTTGCTTCTGTGGCTCCTGGAGTCTTGACATTTTAAAGTGGGAGGCTACTGAGTGTCCACCCAAAAAAAAAGTGATGGAATGAGTCGGTATTTTATCAAAAGCATTGGCTGGAGAATTCACCCATCTGGCCTCAGCAATCTAGCCTCCTAGACAACTGAGGAAATAAATAAAACCAAATAAGAAAATGAGAATAACGGGGCGCCTGGGTGGCACAGCGGTTAAGCGTCTGCCTTCGGCTCAGGGCGTGATCCCGGCGTTATGGGATCGAGCCCCACGTCAGGCTCCTCCGCTATGAGCCTGCTTCTTCCTCTCCCACTCCCCCTGCTTGTGTTCCCTCTCTCGCTGGCTGTCTCTATCTCTGTTGAATAAATAAATAAAATCTTTAAAAAAAAAAAAAAAAGAAAATGAGAATAACAACTGCTACTATTTATTGAGCTCCATATGCTGAGCACGGTGATAAGCGCATATATATATATATTCCTAAATACATATATTCCTAAAATCCAACAACATTCCTTTGTATTTCTTTAGTGAAGGGAAAATTTTTATACCTTAGGAGAGTGATTTTTCACAAGACCCTAAACTCATTTGGTACAGAAGTAGATGAATAAGGTGGGTGATGGAACTGAGTCATGCCTGTATCTGATCAAAATGAAGTGATGCTTAGGGAATAATAGGATCAATTTCTTATGTGTCTCAGAAACTAGCTCTTAAGACTGCTGCACAGGGTGCCGTGGAATATTCTGAACAGTGGCATCCCTCCAAAAGAATGTTTGTAGTCAAGGTGACAGTTTTTTCCTCTTTTTTGAAAAAAGCAGCATATATTTGTTTTCTAAATTGCACAGGCCATTTATCTTTACTGTAGAAAGTAGAAAGTAGAAAAGAAAGTCATCTGTAATTTCCTGTCATTGTTTTTGTTGTTTCCAATTTTGTTGCTGTTTAAATTATGATGCAATGAATATTTTCGTATTCATATATTTTTTTGCATGTCCCTGATTATTTCCTTAGTACAAATTTCCAGCGGTGGAATTTCTGGATGAAAGAGTACGTATATTTTTAAAACTTTCAAAATTCATTGCCAAGTTGGTAAGTGAGCAATGTTATCTTATTTTAAGGTGAGTGTTCTGACTATTAATAAGATGGAAATTTTTTATGGGTTTGTTTCTTATTTGTATTTGTTCTTTTGTGGGTTGCCTATTCATAACATTTGGTTGTTTTCATATTGAAGTATTTATCTTTTTCATTTTGTTAGGCATGCTTATGTAGTAAGAAAGCCCACCTTTTTTATGTCCTAAACTTTGCTTTCTATAATTTGTCACTTGCCTTTCTATCTTTAATGATTTTTCTCAATCACATTTTTTTACTTCATGTAGTCAGATATGTAGATCATTTGCTAAATGGTATCTGTCTTTGCTTGCATATTTTAAGAGGATTTTCCTACATGAGATAAATATTCATTAAGGCAACTGCTTTGCAGGGTACATGTTTTTGGATGTATAAACACTGGAATATTGTTTTTAAAGTCTCTGTGCTTTATAGTCACACTTTTAAATTTATTCATTCAATCATTTTTTTCAACCACCATCAGATAAGTACCTTTACTTTCTAGGCTCTGTGACAAGTATTGGGGGTGCATGAGGAATATTTTAGGAGCTCAGAAATCACCCTGACCCCACTCTACTTTGGCCAAAGCCAAACTTGACAACGCAGGAAGCAGCAGGAAGAAGAAAATGGGGTTGCTCTTCTTGGCTTCCTCTCTCCTTCTTGACCTCAGTGTGTCCCTAAATTCAGTGCTTCCTGGAGTTCTAGTCTGGGTCTTCTTTTCTTCTCACTCCTCACAAGGTACCTGGAGATCACCTCCAATGACTGTGGGGGATGAGGACCCCACGTATCACCCTCCCAAGCATCAGAGCTCTGTTGATGCTACTTTCATCGACACCTGTGTGTCCCACAGTCATCTCAGACTCAACATATCCCAAAAGGAGCTCATCACCTTACCCACAAAACTCACCTCCATCATTCAGCTCAGTAAATGGCTCCACTATCTACCTGAAGGTCAACATAGCAATCTGGGGCCACCCTTCATTCCTAACCTCTCTGTCGCCTCTATTATCTGATCAATCACCAAATCCTAACAATTCTCCCTTCTCACATAGTTCATCTCTTTGCCCCCTTCTTTCCAAACCCACTGCCACAACCTTACTCTAGGCCCTCTTGTCTCGCACCTGGGTAACTGCCCCAGCCTCCTCACCAAACTCCATGCTTCCTGTCTGGTCCACTTCTAACCCATCTTCTACACAGTAGCCACAGTGACCATTCTAAAGAGCAACTCTGGCCATGTCACATCCTCCTCCAGTTGGTCCTCACTGGCCTCAGGATGAAGTCCCTGCTCGTAGCCTCCCCTATAAGACCTCCTCTGTTGTGGCCCCTGACCATCTCTCTAAATCAATCTGTCATGTTCCTTGACTATCTCTCCCTCTTCATTCCAACCATATAAATTGCTCATAGATCCCTGAAGTACCAAGCAAGAGAAAGCCTCTAGGGCTTTTCAAATGCTGTTTGCTCTGCTTGGAACTTTTTATTCCCACATCTTCACTTGGCTAACTTCCATTTTCCACAGGGCTCAGTTTAGATATTACTTTCTCCAGGAAGCCTTAAGTGAAATCCATCCCTATGTCCAATAACTTGATTAAGTACCCTCCTCTTTGTTTGCACCGTCTCCCTTCTTACTTATCTTAAATACTGTACCACAACTGCCTGTTTACTTGTTTTTCTTTCTGTCTAGACTGTGGCAGAGCAGCATGGTTTATACGTTGCATAACTCACAAGGGACAATGATGTAAAGAGTGGCCCCTGAAGTTATGCAGTGTACATCCTACACAACTGTATCTGGAAACCCTACATGTGACCCTGGAGGAGCAAGAGAACTACATTTTGTTCACACTTCTATAACATGTGTGCTCAGATAATAATTGTTGAATTAATGGATTGATACATGGATGATTAATGGGTTCATGGAAGGACAGATGGATACAGAACTTGTCCCTTGGTCCTCATGTCTCCTGGCCAATGAAAGTCCACATCCTCTATTATCCTTGTCATCACCTATCTGTTCTCCTGACTTCTAACCAATTCACTGTCTCCTATGGCTTCCAAGCAAGTACCTTATTTATGGGGGTTAGTCCTTACATTGCTTAAAATCAAGACTCATTTCTCTTTATTGTTCCCCCAGTTCCTAAGAGTCTCCTGAAGGTTTAATCGGGAATGACTAATCACCTAGGATTAAGCAGGTTTTTGTGTTTGACATTATGAAAAGTTAACCAGACTCTGTGCTGTCCTTCCTAGTGCGTAGAAGATTTAAAGAGAAAACAACTCAAATCTTCCTTCCTTCCCCACCTCTTTCCTTTTTGTCACTGTTTAAAGAGAAATTGCCTTTGGAAAATTACAGAGTTTTTTCCCTGTATCTTAGCAAAGAAAAAACAAAGAGTTTGTGAGAATTATAATCAAGTGACTGTACCTAGGAAACATTTGGAGATGTACTATGCAGATATGCCAAGTGAATTAAGCCAGATTCTAAAGGCCATATATCATATAATTCCATTTATATGACATTCTTACAAAGGCAAAACTATAAGGTCAGAAAACAGATTAGTAGCTGCCAGGGGTTGAGAGGTTGGGAAATTTGGGTGGGGGAAAGAGTTTTCCTGTATCTTGACTGTGGTGGTAGTTGCACAATTGTATACATTTGTCAACACTTGCAGAACTGTACACTAGAAGGGGTGAATTTTGCTATATATAAATTATGCTTTAATTTAACTGAAAAAAAAAGCTGTACCATCTAGAAATCATTAACAACTATGTTAATGTGAAGAATGCAGAAGGTAATGTATGGTAAATTCAGTTCTGTTAGCCTCTATTCATTTTCTACCTTTGGAAATCCCTCAGAATGTCATTTTTTCTAATCTTTTTGATTGTCTTCTCTTTTCCCCTCCCTTTTCTCAAACTAAAACAGATTCGGGTTTGGTATTTGCATTGTGACAAATCCTGGAAAAATTGCTCAACTTCACTAAGACTCAGTTTCTGGGTTTCCTTATCTGTAGACAGGGGATAATCAGATCCATCTCTCAGGAAGTCTCTGTGGGTGCTAAAAAAAGCTAACATAAGTAAAGGTGGGTACTGTGTCCTAGGAAAACCTGTAGTGTAGGTAGAGTGCCATTATATCCATTCATCCATTCACCCACCAATCTGCTCATCCCATCCATCCACCCATCCAGTCGTCCACCCATCCGCTCATCCATCCATCCACCCATCCACCCATCCTCTGCTGATCACTTTGAGATGAGAAGGGAAGAATCAGTAAATTCACTTTGTCGAGGATCTACTGGTACTGTGGAAAATACTTTCATTTAAAATTTCTCACTCAATTCTCCCAATCCCATGAAGAAATTCAGATTCAGAAATACCAGGTTGCACAGCCAAGAAAAGGAGTCAACAGGATGCAAATTTTTCTGAGTCTCTACTCCCTCTCCAGGTGTCAAAAATCCCATTTTTCAAGTGTTACCGACTTTGGCCCTCACAACAGCCATATGGAGATACACAGTCTTATCCCCACTTTAGAGTTGTGGAAACTGAGGGGTTGTCCCTTGACCAAGAACACACAAAGCTAGTAAGTGACTACACCCCCAGTCTAGCTCTTGTCGCTGTTAGCTGGTTCAGGGTGAGCTGCCAAGCACCCTCCTTTGCCAAATGAAGCCTTAGGCTGTATGTGCTGCATGCATGATCCAGGTACATAGAAGATACTGTCACTGCCCTGAGAGGTAGAATATGCTTGGGGTTTGAAAGCATCCTGGCAGGTAAAGAATCTCCATAGTGTATGGGCTTTTCCGTTTTTCAGAGTGTTACCTTAAACCTGTTGCTTCTACTTTCTGAATCCCAGTTCCCCTCTCTGTGAAATGAGGTTTATTGGCATGCCTGTTGGAGTTGTGGTGGGGATTTAATGAGATACTTATGTGAAAGTGCCTGGCATGAGGATGGTCCATAGCAGATGCTCAATAAAATGTAACTTTTCTCTCCGTTCCTTTTTGCAGTCCCTGCCCTTCCAAAGCTCAATCCACCCATGAGCAGGAGCTCACAATATTTATGGCTTATTTACATGCACTGGGGAGCTCAAACCAGCAGCACCTATTAGGATGATTAGAAGAGAGTGGAATCATTTTAGCACCTCCCCTCGTTCAGGTCACAGACGTGGGAGAAGAAATCTAAGGAGACTAATATATGCAGTTTTCCATGGATGTTGGGCCTTTGGATCAAGGCAAGCCCCTACTCTCCCTCTCAGAAGGATCAGGAGTGTCTATGAATGTGCTAAGGGGAGTTGTTGCCATAGTGACCCCACGCCCTGCACAATGCAGCTGGACAGGGACTGAACCAAGTCTTGCGGCACAGATGGGCATGACTCCCACAGGCCCCCCCTGGGTGCTGTTGAAAGAGGTCCTCACTTCTCACCAGCAAGAGATAGCAGAACGCTAAAAACAGAGGTGGGGTACCCATAGACATTGACTCATTTCCCAAATTCTCCTGGTTGCAGGTAAGGGACAGCATTCACACAGGTCAAAGCTGGATGATGAGCAGAGGCTGGCTCCACTCCCATCCACGTGGTCCTTTCAGGTCCAAACCCACAAACCCTCTACCTCCCCATGCCCTCTCTGCCCCTCCCCTCCTCTCCTGGCACAGAAAAACGTTCTGTAGTTTTGAGGACAAGAGGACTCAAATTCTTCTCTCAAATGTGTCAAATATGGCCTGAGTTCTTTTCACTCTCTTGAAAGCCTAGGCTTTGGGAGCTCAAAAGCCAGAAGCAGCACTCTCCCCTCTGCCAACACATCCCTTTCCTGGGATAATTTGTCCCAGAATAATCTAGCCTGGTGGTTAGCGGCAACCACATCAGCAGGGAAATGTGCTAGGAGTGCAAATTCTTGGCTCCTACCTCAGACCTACTGAGTGGGAAACTCTGGGAGCACCGCTCAGCAATGTTTTAACTAGCCCTCCAGGCCATTCTGACTCAAGATAGAACTTGGAAACAATTGCTTAGCTGATGGCTGCCTGGTGAGGTAGGGTGGGTTCGGAAAGGGTCAAGGAGGAATTGAAAATACTAAGAGCACTATCATAGTAAATCTGTTCTCCTCTTATAATAACGTCCAATAATTGTATTTGTAACGATGAATATATTTGACTACTTACAATGTACCATGCACAACACCGAGAGCTTTACATGCATTGCTCACAACAACTTTGTGACGCAGGCACTATCATAATTTCCATTTGTCAGCTGAGGGAACCGAGGCTCCCAGAGAGGATTAGGGATTTGCCTTTGGTTATACAGGAAGTAGTGGGGGCAACACTGGGGTCTTGCCGGTGAGGGTGGGCAAAATGGGTGAAGGGGGTCAAAAGGTACAAACTTCCAGTTCTAAGATAAATCAGTTCTGGGGATGTCATGTACAGCATGGTGACTATGGTTACTAATGCTATATATTATATTTGAAAGGTGCCAAGAGAGTAGATCTTAAAAGTTCTCATCACAACAAAAATAATCTGTAACTGTGTGGTAATGGATGTTAACTAAACATTATTCTGGTAATTGTTTCACAGTATATACATACAACAAATGATTTATGTTATATATTTAAAACTGCTACATTGTTATATATCAATTATATCTCAGTAAAAAAAATTGGGATCTTGTAAATATGATTCAAGAGTTCCATTTTAGCACTAACTTTAAAAAATATCACGCAATAGTGTGGAAAGTAGCATCACAGATGACTTCTATTTTCTTCTTTCTATTTTTCTGTAATTTCTACTTCTCTCCATGAACATGTGTTGCTTTTTAATCAGACAAAAAGTTGCTATTTTAAAAGAAATCTGAGGGGCACCTGGGTGGCTCAGTGGGTTAAGCGTCTGCCTTCGGCTTAGGTCATGATCCTGGAGTCCTGGGATTGAGTCCTACATTGGGCTCCCTGCTCAGTGGGGAGTCTGCTTCTCCCTCTCCCTCTGCCCCTCCCCCCGCTTGTGTGCTCTCTCTCTCTCTCTTGATCTCTGCCAAATAAATAAAAAATCTTTGGAGAAAAGTGTTCTGAAAAAAATAAATTTAAAAAGTCATCTGTACATTATAGGTACCATAATGGTAAAATAAAACCCATAAAACATATAATTATATGTAAATACACACATATATTTTACACAAATATATTGGATATATCAGTAGTTATTTATTCACAAGAGGAAAAATTAGAAGGTTCAGCATCAAAATGTTAGCAATGGTTATCTCTGTGGTAGAGATCCAAATGATTATAATTTTCCTCTATTTGCTGCTCAGTATTCTTGTATAATAAACATAAATTACTTTTGAAATCAGAAAAATAATTATTTTAAAAATCTGAGGCTTTCTGACTCTAACACCAGAATTCTCTCATAGCAAACTGTCAGTGCTTATTTTAAAAAGCCTTTTATTCTAGCTTTTTCCAGTAAGCCAGTCTTGTTTTTCTGTCACATGTATGACTAACCACTTATCTCATTCCACATCATCCAAGAAGGAATCAAACCTTCCAACAAGGAGCCTCCTGCAAAGCTGCCAGATGATATCTCTGATTCAGATTTTGCCTGCAATCCTGTTGTTCTAAATAAAGACTAGAAACACACTTTGCCTTTCACTAGATAATAGTTGAGCTCTAGCTAATTATGGAATGCTCCTCTCTGGAGTTTTGACTATAAGTACATGAGAGGCAATGTTCCCTCCTGGCTTCTTAAAGGATTATGAATCACACAGACCTAGGTTCAAATTCTAGCTATTTCCATTTCTTACCAACCCCATTGGCCTTGGGCAAAATACCTAACTCCTCCGGGCTTTAGTCCCCTTCTAAAATTAGAAAAAGTAACCAGTGTCTTTAAAGGTTATGAGGAACCAAGAGGAAATATACGTGAAATTTCCTCAGGTGCCTGGCGCATAGTAACCCTCAATCTTAGTTTCCTTCTTGCTGGGAGATTCATGGTTGATTCTGCCAATTGCTAATGGTGGGCTGGTGGTTACTTAGCCTTTTTCAGACTCAGTTTTCCCATCTGTTAATGAGACTAAATCTTCTTTCACCCTTATGCTGAAGCAGGGAACACGGACATGAGCTTGCCACATACCCCTTAAAAGAAAGACTTGTTGCCCCAGCTGTCAGCTCCTGCAGGGTTGGCTTCAGGGCATGTCCTCAGCCAAAGACTGATTGCAGTGGGGATGGATGGAAGGGTGCACCCATCTTAGCCCTCTGTAGTGTAGCCCAGATGGGGCTGGCCAAGGCTTTCTCATGTCTGCTTAACAGTTCAGCTTCTCCCTCTGCCCAATCCACCTCCTCCCTTTCCCTGCCACAGCTAGTGATCCCCATTAAACATCCTGCATGCCAACCTTATCTCAGCAACTGCTTACCAACTTTGACAGCTGGTATCAGGAGGAGTCTCAGAAAACAGGCAACAGATGCAGGTTTAGACCTAAATCACTCACCAATAGAGACCCCATCACTAATGGTCGGAGGAGCACAGACAGCCCCTGGCACAAGGGGGTGATAGTCCAATTGTTAAAACATGCACCTGTGATGAACCGGGATGGCGGTACTGATGGCAAGCATGAGCTGGTGTGATCTATCAGGTGTTTATAAGTATGAACACATAGTAGCTATGAGGACAATGGGATTGGATGGAGCAGTGCTGTCCTAGTGCTGTCCTAGCGCGGTCGTAACAAATTACACAAACGTGGCAGTTTGAAAGAACAGAAATATATTCTCTCACAGTTCGGGAGGCCAGATGTCCAAAATTGAAAGGTCAGCAGGGTTGGTTCCTTCTGGAAGCTCTTGTGGGAGAATTTGCTCCATGCCTCTCTTTTCATGGTTGCTCATGGAGGCTTTGTGACTCCAACGTCTACCTCCATCTTCACTCTGCCCTCTTCTCTCTGTGCCTCTGTGTCTCAAATATCCCTCTCCCTTCTCTTAAAGGACATCAGCTATTGGATGTAGGGCACACCCTTAATCCAGGATGATCTCCTCTCAAGATCCTTAACTTAATTACTCCTGTAAAGACCCTATTTCTGAGAAAGGCCACATTCTGAGGTTTGGAGTAGACATATCTTTTGGGAGCTACAATTCAACCTACTACTGATGGTTATTGCATAACACCACTGATGCCTTTGATAGAGATCATGAAAAGCTTCTGGATCAATGGGCAATTGAAAGCCACATGTGAAAGCCAAGGGACCGCCTGATAGCTTATGGCAGCAGGAGGGTGGGGAGACAAGGACCAGGCCCAGACCTAATAAGAGTGCCCAAGCTCCAGGGAAGATTAACAACTCAATCAAGGCAGATCTGTCAAGCCAAGGTCAGGGCCTGGGTTGGGAAAACCTGGCCCCTGACACTCAGGAAGGGGGCATCTGATCTAGACTTCCTCTAGAAGCCCTGAGCCAGCATAAGTGGTCCACTCTTCTTATTAAAATCTAACACACCCCCAACACACACACACACACACACACACACACACACACACACACACACACCTCTTAGTTAGAAACAATGGAGAGGCCTCTCTATAACAAATGCCTCCACTTAGGATCTATGCCCACCTCCTGTTCTGACCATGAAGCCTACAGCTGGGTGACATGGTGGGCCTGGTAGGGAAGGTAAGGGGCTACATCCCCCAAAGAGCTCTAAGACCTAGCAAACATGTGTTTGCAGGAGCTAGGGAAACACATGTAGGATTGGATTCCAAGAATGTTTGAACAAGGGGCCTTATGATAAAGAACACAAGATAGGATTCCAGAGTATGTATTGATTGCCAAGCACTCTCCCCGGATACAGAAATTAACACCCTGGTAGAGAACTCCAGGAAATGGTACCAATTCTCCCTTAAGATGATTCCAAAAAACATGGAAGAACAATGGCCTATGTTAGGTGAAGTTGCAATTGCCATGGCTGACCATCGAAGAGACTATTAAAATCCTCAGGGAAGTGGATGTACTATGACACACCGAAAGACTCACCAGAAGATGGTGTTCCATAGAAAGGCCCAGAGGCTATACCATTTACCAAGACTTTAAGAATGGGTTGGTGAAGGGGATACTGGCATCACTAAAAATTCAGCGATGAATGGCTCTCTTCCTTAAGCCAGGACTGATAGTAGGAAGGAGTGGTAAGAACTAGGCTCATTGATAGCAATGGGGATGATAGGACCCCAAAATAGAGGCCAGGTGGTGGCATTTAATTGCCAGGAGCCAGGTGGATGCAATTATCATAGTGAACAGCAGGGTTGGAGTGGCAGCCAAGGAGCCTGACCCACAGAGCTGGTTAATAGCACACAACATCGTTGGCAAAATAGATGGGCAGCTTGTATGATCAGAGGAAATCAAGGAGGAATGATCTGGAGGCTTAGGACAGTTGTCTTATGAAAAAACCTGATCCCTTGAGCAGTTCCAGACCTGAACCAGTTTTTGGACCTAGAATTCACTGACTGAATAGGAGACTGGTCCCCTGGAGGAAGGACCTTTGCAACACCGCGGCCTGTATGCACAGAAATGATCCCCCAGTCCTTTCCTAAAGGGATCTGCTGCCATGTACTCTGGAGAAAGGTGAATACACAAGGATTGTTGAACCCAGAGCCTGAACTCACATTGTTAACTCTAGCCCCACCGCATCAGTCTCCCCTTTAGAGTGGGAGCACACGGGGACAAGGCAATAAATAGAGTCCTGACTCCAGAAACCAGGAAAATTATTTAGTCTGCTTTTAGACGTCCTTCGTGATCCAGTTTCTGCTATCTCTCCAGACTGATCATTCAGCAGCTGGTCCACTGACTCCACAGAACTGAGCTACTTGCTCTCCCTTAGTGCTTCACCTCCTGTCCTCTTTCTCTCTTAGTCTCAATATCTCTTCCAATCTCTGTCTCTGTGCCTCATCCCTCTTCTCTCTCTCCCACAGCCCCCTTAAATCTTTCCTTCTGTCCTTGTCTATTTCTTTGTTCTTTATCTCTTTCTATGTCCCTCATCTATCAGTCTCTCTCTGTCTCTCTATCTCTCTCTCTCTGTCTCACACACACACACACACACACACAGACACACACACACACACACACCAGGCTCTGTTCGTGCTTATTCACCAGTCTCAAATGCTCCCCTCTCCCCCTGCCTTTCTTCTCGCTAACTGCTATTTGTGCTTCAAATGCCTTTCAAGGATCACCTCTAAGACTCAAAGAAGCTGACTGCCTTATTCTCTCTGTGTTCATCTCAACCACAACATAAACTAGATTCTGTGAAATAATTAGGACTCCCCAAATGGATCTACAGCTTCAGTGCAACCTTATCAAAAATTTAAGCTGGTTTTGGGGCGCCTGGGTGGCTCAGTTGGTTAAGTGTCCAATTCTTGATTTCAGCTCAGGTCATGATCTCAGAGTCCTGAGATTAAGCCCCACATTGGGCTCTGCAATAAGTGTGGAGATGGCTTAAGATTCTCTCTCTCCCGTTCCCTCCACCCCTCCTCTCTCTCTCTCTCTCTCAAAAAAAAAAAAAAGTCTAAGTTGGCTTCTTGGCAGAAATTAAAAAGTTGATCCTAAAATTTATGTAGAAATTCAAGGGATCCAGAACAGACAAAGCTATAGTAATCAAGACAATGGGGTACTAGCCTAAGGACAGACATATAGATCAATGGAATAGAAGTGACTAGCCAGAAATAAACCCTTACATGTATGATCAATTGATTTTTGACAAGGGTGCTAGTATAATTCAAAGAAAAATGAACAGTGTTTTCAACAAATGGTGCTGGAACAACTGGATATCTGCATGCAAAAGAATGCAGTTGGAACCCTACCTCATCATGTACAAAAATTAATGCAAAATGGATCAAACACATAAATATAGGAGCTTAAAGTGTAAAACTCTTAGAAGAAAAATCTTGGATAAAATTTGAAATCCTTTCTCATCATGGAAATGCAAATCAAAACACAATGAGATACCACTTCACACCTACTAGGATGGCTATACTCAAAAAGACAGATCCTAAGTATGGCAATTCCTCAGAAAGCTAAATAGCGTTACCATGTGACTCTGCTAGTCTACCTCTGGGTACATACCCAAGAGAATTGAAAGCAGGGACTCAAACAGATATTTGTACACCCATGTTCATAACAGCATTATTCCCAAGAGCCAAACAATGAAAAGAAGCAACGCAAGCATCCATTGACAGACGAATGGGTAAACAAAGTGCCATCTATACATGCAATGCAATATTGTTTATCCTTGAAGAGGAAGGAAATTCTGACACATGCTACCACATGGATGAAACTCGGACATTATGCTAAGTGAAGTAAGTCAGTCACAAAAGGGCAAACGCTGTATGATTCCATGCATGCGAGGTACCTAGAGTAGTCCAGTTCATAATGATGGAAAATAAGATGGTGGTTTTTCAGGGGCTGGAGGAGGAAGGAATGAAGGGTTAGCATTTCATGGGTACAAAGTTTCAGTTCGGAATGAGGGAAACATTCTGGAGATGGGTGGTGGAGATGGTTGCACAGCAATGTGAATATACTTAATGCCACTGAACTGTACACTTAAAAATGGTTAAAAAGACAAGTTTTATGTTATGTATATTTTATCAGTATAATGAAAAAGAATGTCTAGAGTTGCCTAAACTTATCCATGTATTTTTATTTTTTTTTAATTTTTTAAAGATTTTATTTATACATTTGAGCAAGAGCGCAAGTGAGCAAGCAAGAGAGCACAAGGGGCAAAGGGAGAGGGAGAAGCAGGCTCCCTGCTGTGCAAGGGGAGCTCAGGTCTCAATGTGGGACTCAATCCCAGGACCCTGGGATCATGACCTGAACCGAAGGCAGACGCGTAACCAACTGAGCCACACAGGCACCCCACCATTGTGTTTTTTAAAAAATAGCATGTTGATCATTAAAGGTCAAAACACCATTAAAGACATTGGTACTAAGATTAGAGGCACTGGAGAGGCCCAGGCACCTCCCTGAACCTCACGGCTTCCTCTTAAAATGAGGTGGGTAGGATTAAATCAGTCCTACTCCTAGCTCAGTTTTAGGACCCCCGTGAACTTCAAATGCAATTTACAAGATCCTCTGGTTACTTTCAATATTTCCAAATAAAATTTAATAAAATTCTTCTTTTACCTTCTGAAAGCCTGCCCAGAGCAATAAAAAACATCAGGCTTCACAGGTTATTAGTTATAATTTTTATAGAGGAGGGAGGGACGTGTTTGAGTGGCTTTTGTAACAGTCCTGGTGCAGGCAAGGGGACTGTCACCATGTAAGGTAACTGGAGAAGTACTTCAGAGCCAGCAAAGGGCTCAATAGTTTGAGTGAGGCCACACCACTCTATGGCTCAAAAGGAAGAGAAGGACGTCCCATCTGAATGGGCACAGGTGCTTCTGGCAGACAAACACATGACCACAGTTGAAGCAGTAGTGCCTTCAGGTTCTATGACAACTGGAGTCAGGCTCAGCAGATGGGGGAGGAGCAGAGGAACATGGCACAGCTACAGGGTGGCAGAGAAGACCAGAGAGCCATTCCTGACGCTCTTGGTTCCCTAAATGAGGGGTTCTCAAATGAAAGCATGCCACGGTATCACCTGGAGGGCTTGTTATACCACAGGGTGCTAGGTCCTGCCCCCCAGATATTTTGTTTCAAGAGGCCCCTGGGTGGGGACCAAAGAATTAGCATCTAACCAAGTCTTAGGTAATGCCCAAGCCACTGGTTTGAGGACCACACTTTTTTTTTTTTAAGATTTTATTGGTTTATTTATTTGAGAGAGAGGGAGAGCACAAGCAAGGGGAGGGTCAGAGGGAGAGGGAGGGAGACAAGCAGACTCCCCACTGAGTGGACAGCCCAATTCAGGGCTTGAACCCAGGACCCTGACATCATGACCTGAGCCAGTCAGACACTTAACTGACTGAGCCACCCAAGTGCCCCTGAGGACCACGCTTTTAAAACCACTGCCTTAGTGTATCTATCAGGATTAGCTATGCTATTCTACAGTACTAAATAACCCCCCAAATCTCAGGAGTTTAACACCATAAAAGTTTCGTTCTTGCTCACTCTCAGTCCATTGTAGTTTGAATAGCCTTCTTCCTTATCACACGTATGCCAACTTAACTACAGGGAAGAAAGAGAGTATGGGAAGGTGCATGAGATGTTCTTAAAGGGCAATGCCTGGTAGAGGTTCACATCACTTCTGCCTCCTGTGATTGGCCTGATCTCAATCACAGGACTCCAATCTAACTGAGAAATATAGTCTTCCAAGGTGCCCAGAAGGAAGGAAAAAGTGTGGTAAACACACAACCTTATTTCTGCCACACCAACCCACTGCCCAATCCCATTGTCCTTCCCCTCCTTCTTGGTAGCAGATTATTTTTTAGTTGAAATATATTTAACATATAGCATTGTTGGGGCACCTGGATCGCTCAGTCAGTTAAGTGTCTGCCTTCGGCTCAGGTCATGATCCCAGGGTCCTGGGATTGAGCCCCACGTTGGGCTCCCTGCTCAGCGGGGAACCTGCTTCTCCCCCTCCTTCCCACTTGTGCTCCTCTCACTATCTCTGTCTCTCTCAAAGAAGTAAATAAAATATTTTAAAATATATATATAGCATTGTTTAAATGTAAGGTGTACAACATGTTGGCTTGATATGTTTATACATTATAAGCCCTAGAAGGACTTATTTACTACTAGTTGAAATTTACACATTTAAACAACATCTTATTCCCCCACCCCCCAGTTCCTGGAAGCCACCATTTTATTCAGTTTTTACAATTTTGATTTTTTATACTGCACATACAAGTGATATCATATAGTATTAATCTTTCTCCAACTTTTCTCACTTAACACAATGTCCTCAAGATCCATCCATGTTGTCACACATGGCAGGGTCTCCTTTCTCATAACTGAATAATGTTTCATTATATATATTCACCACATCTTCTTTATCCATTCACTGTTAATAGGCACATAAGTTATTTCCATATTTTGGCTGTTATGAATGTTGCAATAAACACGGGAGCGTGTTTATCTCTTTAATATTCTGTTTTCATGTCCTTTGGATATATACCCAGAAATGGAATTGCTGGATCTGTACTAGCAGATCTTGCTTCTATCCAACAGATTTACTCCTCATCCAGGAGGGGGAAAGCTGATACTATCCACAGCTCAAGGAGACCATCTATTAGACGAAGACAATCCACCTTGCTCATGATTAATTCAGGTACCCAGGCTCAAGCCAATCAGTGCATGTCAGTCTCTTGTCAACTGTTATTGGTCCAGGGGTGAGCATGTGACCCAATCAGGCTGAAAGGAATAAAGAGGGTGGAGAGAATTTTGATTTACACTACTGGACTTGGAGCGAAGAAGCATGTAGCTTCAGTTGACACCAGCAACCCTCCTGAAACCAAGAAACCAAGCTAGGAAATAGAACTTAAAGAAAAAGAGAAAAATGGAGCCAGAGCCCTGTTCTATACCTGAAGCTTACTTTACCGCTGAATTTATTTTTAAGCTACTTTGAAGCCAGACCAGGTATATGTAGCAGAAAGTAGCCAAATGGATACACCTTCTCAAAGTGCAAGAGTGGGAACAGAAATGTTTTGCTTGCTAATTCTGTGACCTAACTCTTGCCTCAAGGGTTCTACAGATGAAGAAGTGGGCTACACTTAATACATGATACAGTTTGTGTGATAGCAATTATTTCAAAAGGCAGAGTCCATAGGGCATAGCTACAGCAGATTGTAAATTTTAAGGAGGCAGAAACCATGTCTCTTTTTTTTCCTGTTATAGACCCAGAGTCCAGCCAATGCTTGGCACACATGCGCTTGCACTCACACACACATACACGTACACACACCCCTGAAATCTATGTTGAATGAATACATCACCAGGAATTCATGAAAAAAATGGGTTCTGGATGACCTCTGTGTGGTGAGAAGTTTGAGAAGTTATCTAAGCATTGTAAACACAGAAACAATGCAAGGTTTGAGTTAAATAAGAGTGTCTATAAAATGCCTAGCACAGGGTCTGGCATCTAGTAGGTAAATGGAAATCATCATTAAGATTACTGGAGTTAGGGGTGCCTGGGTGGCTCAGTCGTTAAGCGTCTGCCTTCGGCTCAGGTCATGATCTCAGCATTCTGGGATCTAGCCCCTCATCGGGCTCCCTGCTCAGCGGGAAGCCTGCTTCTCCCTCTCCCACTCCCCCTGCTTGTATTCCCTCTCTCGCTGCCTCTCTCTCTGTCAAATAAATAAATAAAATCTTTTAAAAAAGAATACAGACTTTATTCATAATTTTCTAAAACTAGAACAATCCAGTCCAAATTCCATCAGCAGGTGAATGGATAAACAAACTGTGGTCTAGCCATACAACAGAATACTACTTGGCAATTAAAAAATAATAAAATTCCCTCTCTCTCTCTCTATCTCTCTCTCTCTCTCTCTCTCTCACACACACACACACACACACACACACGTATGCACACCATGGATGGATCTCAAAATCATTAATGCTAAATGAAAGAAGCCAGACATAACAGCCTATATTCTCTATGATTCTACTAAATAGCATTATAAAACATTCTCAAAAATGCAAAACTATAAAGACAGAAATCATATCAGTAGTTGACACAAGCTGGAGATACAAATAAGAAATTTACTAGAAAGGAGCATGGTGGAGCTTTTATCGAGTAACGAAAATATTGGATATATTGGTTGTAGTGGTGGTTACATAACTATGTATTTGTCAAAACTCATTGAACAGTACACTTTTTTTAAAAGGTGACTTTTACTGTAATTGAACTGTACCTCAATAAACCTGGCTTTTAAAAAATGTAACATGTAGACTGTATAGATGGTACTTATACAGATTTGGTTTCAAATCCTGGCTTCATCACTTTCTGTGTAACCTTGAAGATGTTTCCTTAATCTCTTAGGGCCTAAGTTTTATCATCTAAATAATATCAGAGGAGCTTTTGTTCTGGATGAGATGGAGTAAGTATACTCTACTCTCTCTCACCCACTGAATGCAGCTATAAAACCTAAACATGATGCCTGAACCAGATATTTGAGGTCTCTGAAAAATAAATACTCCAAATTAGGAAAGACTAGAATTCCAATTAAACTGAAAGAGAGTTTGACATTTTCTTTTTTTAATCCAATGTCTCCCAGCCTGCACGCAACACAGCCCCAACCTGAAAGAGAACATTTCACACAGATAGAGAGAAGTCCTCTAGTTATGGCTCTAGGAGCAGGATAAGGGTGTTGCCTGATGATTTTTTTTTTTCTTTTTTTCTCTTCTCAGCTCCTGTGCTGTAGTCCCCAGGCAATTGTGTGGCAGTGGCAGGGACAGCAGTAGCAACCAGGACTCACAGGAATCTGAAACTCTGAGAGATGCAAGGAACTTTCTCTCTGATCAGAAGAGATGTGGTCCTAAAGAGGTGGGGCAAACCTGCTTATTTTTCTCTTTCTTGACCCCAGATGTGGGTGTACTCATTAGAAGTGAGCAGCAGAGCAGAATAAATAAATCCCCAGCTTTCTGGCCAAGGGTCAGAAGATAATTAAAGTGATAAAAGAAGGAAATTATGACAGAAACCTGCATAAATGGAGAAACTGACATACCATGTTCACGGATTGGAACATACAACATTGTAAAGAAGTTAAGTCTTCCCATGTTTGTCTGTAGATTTGACATAATTCCAGTACAAATCCTAGTGGGATTTTTGCAAATATAGACAAGCTGATTCTAAAATACAAGGAAAAGCAAAGGAACTAGATACAAAACAATTTTGAAAAAAAATAAAATTGAAGGAATCACACTACCCAATTTTAAGACATTATAAATCTCTGTTAATCAAGACAACCTGGTACCAGAGGAGGAACAGACATAGATTAATGGAACAGAATAGAGAGTCCATAAATACAACACATAAAACATAACCTATTGATTTTTCATAAAAGTGCAAAGGCAATTCAAGGGAGAAAGAACAATCTTTCTAACGGTTGGTGCTGGAAAAATAATACATCCCTATGTAAGAAAATAAACCTTGACCTAAACTGCCCAACTTACAGAGCAATTAATTCAAAATGGATCATAGATCTAATTGTAAAACCTAAAATTATAAAGCTTTGAGAAGGAAGTATGGGAGAAAAAGCTTTGTGGTCTAGAGTTAGGCAGAATTCTTAGGCGTGACACCAAAAGCATGATCTTTAAAAGAAAAATGTATCCCCTATTGATAAATTGGACTCAATGAAAAGTAAGACTTTTGCTCTGTGACAGACATTGTTGAGAACGAAAGATTAGCCACAAAGTAGGAGAAAGTATTTGCAAATTACATATCTGACAAAGAACTTGTATCCAGAATATATAAAGAACTTTTAAAACTCGACAGCAAGAAAACAAACAATTCAACAACAATAAAATAAGCAAAAGATTTGAATAGATGCCTCACCATAATGGATATACAGACAGTAGTGAATAAGCACTGTTCTACATTCTGATTTGTTTACACAAATCTATACATGTGTTAAAATTCACAGAACAAGAGGCGCCTGGGTGGCTCAATCAGTTAAGCATCCAACTGTTGATTTTGGCTCCGGTCGTGACCTCAGAGTTGTGAGATTGAGCCCCGCGTCAGGCTCCATGCTCAGCATGGAGTCTGCTTGAGATTCTCTCCTTCTCCCTCTGCCCTTCCCCCTGCTCATGCTCTCTCTTTGTCTCTAAAATAAATAAGTAAATAAATCTTTTTAAAAAATTCACAGAACTATACATCAACAAAAAGTCAAAAAGTCATGATCTTTTTTTATAAAATTAAAAGAAAAAGATAACATCATAATAAGAGTACTTTCCCCATAGGGCTTTGGTGTTTCATCCATGGAAGTATTAATAAAGAGGTGTGGGCACCCGCTGCAGTACTTCTTCAAACACTTCCACCCATGCGGAGGCCCCGATGATGCCCAAAGTAGTAAAATGTCAGGCAACGGGTCACATGCTCAGACTCTGGAGATTTGGAGAGTGTCATTCTAAACAAGAAGATTGTTCCTAGAATTTTGCCAGCTTGGAGTCTGAACAAAGAGAGCCTCAGAATCAAAGGCATAGATATTCTTGGGTTTTTACAACAACAAATTATAACTGTAATTCATATTTCTCCTTAATTTCTCTCTTAGGTTATGGAATCCTCTTGTGCCTCCAAGCAAAAGAGGTCTGTGTAAATAAGTCTTGATTGGTTTGGGACCTTGAGATGATTCTCTGACAGCAAAGGAATGCTTGGCACCAATATTTCCCAAACTGACGCCACGAAATATTAATCCCAAAAGATGTTGAAAGAGGAGGGGGGGAGGAGAAGGAGGAGGAGGGGGAGAGGAAAACATGGTCTGAGAAACTGGAGAGTGCTCCATGTTCTGTTTTTCTCTTAGAGATTCACAATGCATATTAATCTATTAATGGTCTGAGAAATCCCAAGCAAAGAAATCTATTTGCCTCTATTTAATCCAGTTTCCTAAACTCAGTTGACCTGAAATTTTTTTTCAAGTAACTCCAAATCATGATAATTCAATGAAAACTCACTTTGGGACATGCTGCTCTGCTCTACACCAAATCCAGATTTCAGATTTTGGTAGCTAAAGTTAGGCTTGGTATACAGTAATTAACCCTTTCTCCTCTAACTGCAGTCTTTGCCAACTCAGTTTCTCCCAAAATTCAGGGCCAGTTTTACAGAGAGATAAAGTAGACCATTGTTAACTTGCTTAAATTTCAGGGACAATACGTAATAATAATAATTAATAATAATAGTAAACACATTCGTAATACCCACTACGTATCAGGTATTTTTCTAAGCACTTTATGTGTGTTAACCATTTGAGTTGTTGTGACAACCCTGTGAGGTAAGCACTATTATTATCCCCATTCCATACATGTGGAAATTGAAGCACAGAACCACTTGCTCAACATCACTCAGATAATAAGTGGCTGAGCCAGGATTCAAACCTGGCAGTCTGGATCCAGAGTCCTCACTCTTGACCACTATATTACACTCCCTCTCTGATGAGATGCTTACTCTGTTTCCTGAAATTCTACCCTTATTCATTCATTTCTTTGGCACCGTAAGAATCTGTGATCTTTCAGAACTCCATTGGAAAACAGAGTGTTCTCCCAAAGAGAGAATTCCCACACCCAGTGTAGAGGCTGTTCTTTCTCCCTAGAATGTTTTCAATACTCTTCCCTATCTGGTGAACTTCTGGTCATCTCTCAAGACCTAGCCCCAAATGTCACTTTCCCCCACAACAAGGTTTCCCAGAAACCCTGAAGGGCTATCTCACCACATCTATGGCGCAGAACTTGTCTTCATTTTACTATAATTGCTTTGTATACATGTTTATTTTTTTGTCACCAGCCTATGACATTCTCAATTGTGGAAACTTTGTTTCAGACATTGTGCTAGGCACCAAAGAGTAAAAAGATAAAGAAGAACTGGTCCCTGGCCTCAGAGAGTCCCTGAGCTTTAAATACTTGTTCTTAATGGACGCACCTGATATTTAAGACAGGGGCTAGAGAGCTATAAACAAAGTTTATACAGGCAGAGAGGGAAGAAAAATTACTCCCAGTTAGAAGGAGGTGATATTTGAGCTAGGATTAAAAGATGAGGAAGATTTCAATGAGAAAATGAATGAATGAATGAATGAATGAATCCCTTGGGAAAATGAATGACTTGTGTTACTCTTACGGTGCAAGAGGAAAAGGATTAGACTTGGAGACTGTATTGACAGCTGCTGCCATTAGCCCTGTGCCTTCAGGCAAATCACTTCATTTTCTACACTTCAGTTTATCCATCTGTAAAATTGGAATAATAGCCACTCATTTCCCAGGATTTGTTTTAAGAATAAAATAAAATCATGTCTGGAAAAGTGCTTTGTGTAAAAACCATAAGGATGTTAGGTTTAATGATGCTTCTTAATTCCTCTTGTGTATAGTCTCTTAAGAGTTCAATGAGATGAAGAACATTTGAGAGCTTACTCTGTGGCAGGCATTATTCTGTGTACTTTCTGGATAACATTTCATTTACTGTCACAACAATCCCATAAGGTAGGTATTATTACTATGGCCATTGTACAGATGTGAAAAAGAAGGCACTGAATGCTTCTCAGCTGTCTTACCCACAGTCACAGCTGTTAAATCTTGGAGCCAGATTCCAACTCAGGTGGTACCTGAGAGCCCCTGATCAGAGCCTAAAGATAATGAAAGATGTCCTCAGTCTGGTCCAGTTACCACACATCAAAAATTAGTTGAGAATGGACAGATGTGGCAGGGTGACCTTACTCTGACACACGAAGATCAAGACCTCTCTTCCTCACCTCCATCAGCAGATAAATTGAAATACGGTTAATCATAAGAACCACAGAGCTTGGATTTTCTTTTCTGGAATATTTTCTGTCCTTTACTTAAACCCTGGTTAAACAAAAAACTGTGACATAAAAAATTATAGAGATTTCACAGGGCTTTTTAAAAGATGGAATAGGTGAGCCTTGTCCTGGTGAAACCCAACCTGATAAGGTCATTGTTAAAGATACAAAGCCAACAGCTGGATAAATCAGAAAAATGAGGCCCAGGGGCGCCTGGGTGGCACAGTGGTTAAGCGTCTGCCTTCGGCTCAGGGTGTGATCCCGGCGTTCTGGGATCAAGCCCCACATCAGGCTCTTCTGCTGTGAGCCTGCTTCTTCCTCTCCCACTCCCCCTGCTTGTGTTCCCTCTCTCGCTGGCTGTCTCTATCTCTGTAGAATAAATAAATAAAATCTTTAAAAAAAAAAAAAAGAAAAGAAAAATGAGGCCCAACTTTCACTGAAATCAAGTGGCATTTATCTGTAGTTTAAATGGCTCTCTAACATTTGTTTTCCATTGGTATGAGAGTTTCAACAGAACCCTAAAGCGATTACGTAGAACACCAAAGCTTTTTAATAGCTTCTAACTGAGCAAGCCACGGTAATTTAGAAGGGAACGGATGAACTGCTAGAAGCAAGGAGATTTCTGCTGAAGAATACAAATGCATCCTCTGCTATTGCTTCTGCCTCTTTCTGGGGAGAGGCAAAACGCACACAGGCATGTGATGGAACTTTCCAGCTGGTGATTTTGCATTATCAGGAAGGAAAGTGTTTGTGAAAATGAAAATTACTGATAATTAGTTGTGAACGCCTATAAGGGAGAAAAAATGTAGAAACATTGCAGAATCTTTATTTATATCAAGGGCTGAACCTCGTGGGTGGCAATATGAATTGGCATAATCTTTTGGAGGGCGTTTTAGCAATGTGCAGACCCTAGGACCCAGCAATTCCACTTCTAGGAATTTACTTTAGAGCAACATTTGCACATGTACCGAAAGGTCTATGTATGAGAATGTTCACCGTACCATTGTTTGCATGTATAAAAAGAGGAAATAATCCATATAACCAATATGAAAATGTTTAAACAAATGTGGCATATCCATATTTTAGAAAAATTTGTTGCTAATAGATGGCATGAGATAGATCTATATATTTGACACAGAAAGATGTCCTTGATATGTTAAGTGAAAAGGGCACACTGCAAAATAGTATCTATCATATGATTCCATTTTAAAATATTTTAATGTTAATATATATGTAGGAAATATCTGGAGGAATAGGTACCAAAGATTATCTGTGGCTATCTCTGGGGGATGGTATAATATTTTTGTAATTTTACACTTTTATGAGCATAGATTACTTTTGCAAAGAGAGGGGGAAAAAAACGAAACAAAGTTGAGCTATTTCCTCAAGGGAAGAATGAAAGAACCATGGCTGGTAGAGATCTATTCACTACATTTAGGTGAAAGGTTTCAGTGTAATTCTGCAATTCTGTAATTTCAGATTCTGACAATTTGGGCAAGGGTGCTATTCAGTCAGAATGAACCCAAATGACTGTGCTCACACGGGGAGACTGAGACACAGTCCTCATTCTAGGTTCTAGGTGATCCCCTTGGCTGCTCTTCAACCTTGCCTGATAGAGTAGGAGCAGCTGATTTTCCTTTTCCTTCTCTTGCCTCACAGGCCGGCCATTTTAGAAGGCACTAAAACATGGTGGTAAAGAGCTTGGCCTTTGGGGTTTCTGAGCCTTGGGTTCAAATCCTGATTTTGCCACTCTCCTAACTGTGTGACTTTAAGAAATTTGCTTCCCCTGTTGGGTCCTCTGTTTCCTCATGTAAAAAATGATTTTAGAGAACCTGCCTACTAGGGTCTTTGGAATGATGAAGAGGTAAGTATAGAAAGTGCTTGGGAATTTATCTTGATGGGCACTAAATAATATATGGAACTGCCGAATCACTATGAGGTACACCTGAAACTAATATAACACTGTTAACTACACTGGAATGAAAATTTAAAAAAAAAGAAAGCACTTGGGAATAATAAATATATAAACAAATATCACCTATTATTGTCATCTTGCCCTGTCAATTCTCTCTTGGTAGAATTTCTTCCGTCGGGGCACCTGGGTGGCACAGCGGTAAGGCGTCTGCCTTCGGCTCAGGGCGTGATCCCGGCGTTATGGGATCGAGCCCCACATCAGGCTCCTCCGCTATGAGCCCTTCTTCTTCTCCCACTCCCCCTGCTTGTGTTCCCTCTCTCGCTGGCTGTCTCTATCTCTGTTGAATAAATAAATAAAATCTCAAAAAAAAAAAAAAAAAGAATTTCTTCCGTCTATCTTCTGCCTGATACACTCCTACCCATTCCTCAAACCCTGGCTCAGACGCCATCCCTGCAAAACCTCCTCTGGTCTCTCCCCGCACACCCAGAACAGGTTAACACTCCCTTATTAGAGGTTCTGCTGCATGCTGGGTACCCCGGCATCATCATTGCATGTTAAGTTCTGGGTTTGCTTGCCTGTCTCCTTTACAGACCCTGACCTCCTGCAAGGCATCAGCCCCCTTCTAGCCATCTCAGAACCTCAGCACTTACCTCCGCGTGGGGCTCAGAGTTTGAATTCACATCATCTTTTTTTCAAATTGAATTAATCTCCTCCCTGCCTCTATCACCCCAGGCCAGGCATCTTTAGTTCCTGGTGAAACTATGGTAATAGCATTCTAACTGCTCTCCCTGCTCCGTTTCCCCCCATCCCAATCTGGGCTGATATTCAGCCCTGGGTTTTAGTTCCACTTTTGCCACAGGCTAATGCGATCCAAGCACGCTGCTTTTTCTCCCTAACAGTTAGCTTCCTTATCTGTAAAATGGAAACAATAACCTCCTCCCACCCAGTAGTGGAGGGGACTCAAAGAAAGCTGCATGTGAAGGGCATCAACGTTACCCAAATTTAGCTATTGCTACTTCTGCTTTTTGCTTACTTATTTATTTACTTTGGAGAGGGAAGGGGGAGGCGGAGGGGAGGCTCAAAGGAGAGAGAGAGAATCTGAAGCAGGCTCCATACCCAGTGCGGAGCTGACAGGAGGCTCAATCTCAAGACCCTGAGATCATGACCTGAGCTGATATCAAGAGCCAGCTACTTAACCGACTGAGCCAGCCAGGCACCCTGCGATTTCTGCTTTTTGAAAGGCAGTGTACATCAGGGAAAATAAAAGAGTATCTGAAAAGTCCCTGTCCTGGAAGTTAAAGTACATCCTGTGATTTTGAACAAGTTTCTCTAGTTATACATAAACTGGTGAGCTCCCACCTGGGGTCCTGTTTCCTCCAGAAATTGCATTTGATGTGCCCTTCTGTGAGACCAGTCCCAGAGGCAAAGAGGCAAAGACTCTTCTCCACCCTTAGAATTAAATACCAATCTCAGAGAACATTGGTGCAGTCCTTTACCATTCATGGAACACTTTCATGTCCATGTCCGTCACTGGATTTGAAAATGGCTTTCGTAGGAAAAAATCACAGCCAAATCTTAATAGTGATAATCTCTGGAAGCTGGAATTGGGCATGATTTTAATTTTATGAGTGTTTTCCTAAACCTTCAAAATTTTCAATTTTGGAGCTGGAAGGAGATGGTTGTAAACACACTAAATGCCACTGAATTGCACATAAAGTGTACTATTTTATGTTAGCTTTGTGAATTTCACCTCATGAAAAATATTCTGCAATACACACTCATGATTTTACAGCCATTTACGAAAATGTGTTTGAGTCGAGAACAAAAACGGATTCATAAAGCTCAAAAACTGTTCAATTAGCTGACACTCTCCGCACCCGTATATCCTAGTCACGGGTCCAGGCGGCCAGTCTGCAGCACGCTCCTCCGACCGCCAGGGGTCTCCGCGGAGCCCTCGCTTCCCCACCCGCGGAGGAGCGTCTTCTCTTGCGCCTTTGAAGCGCGTATGCACGCGAGAGGCGTGGTCGGGATTGGTCCCTCTCCCCACACGACCGCCGCCCGCCCTAGCCTTGACCCGGTGCTTCTCCGGCGTCGGCGGGGCCGGGTCTGTGGTCGGAGTTCTCACTGGTCCCTCCAGTTCCCACCTCCCGGCTGCAGCCTTCTGCCGTCCGGGCCGGTCCCCGACTTCCATCTCCCCACGTTTAACCGGCAACCCCGGTATCGGTTCCCCAGCCCGCTGTCCTCTGCCCTGCTCTGCTCCGCCAAGAGTCCCTGTCTCTGAGCCTCGGCCCCATGGCGCTGCAGGCGCTGCAGAGCTCGGGGGTGGCCTTCCGCAAGATCCTGTCTCACTTCCCCGAGGAGCTGAGCCTGGCTTTCGCCTACGGCTCCGGGGTGTACCGCCAGGTGGGGCCCAGTTCAGACCAGAAGGTGAGCCTGGCCCCGGGGCAGGCGCCACGCCGGGAATCGGCCGCTTCTCACGGGGTCCCTTTTGCCTTGGATCCCTCCAGAGCCCTAGAGCTGCCCATTTACTCTGCACACTGCACGTATCAACTAGCAAAATACAAACCGTAGGAAAGTGTTCCTAGTCTAACGACATCATGAGCTGAGTTTTGAAGGATAAGTAGGAGCCCACTTCGTTCTAGAACAGGAGATGCAATTATGCGGAGGGCGAAGATGATGCAGAGGCAAGATGGAAGGCAGGAAATACTTGCCTGGTGCTAGTTCAGTGTGCTTAGCCTTGGCTGCACATTGCCGTTTTCTGAGAAACTTTAAAATGCTGATGCCTGGGTTCCACTTGTGGAGATTCTGATTTGCTTGGCCTGGGGTGAGACCTGGGCTTCAGGAATTGTAAAAACTTCCCTGGTGATTCTAATGCGCAGCCAAATTTGAGAGTCTCATCTGTAGCTGTGGGAGAAAGTACAAAATGATACTCCTGGCTTCAGGAAGCTAACGGCTGGTTGTAGGGCCAGGGCAGATGCCGTGAAGTTAGCAGCAAAAGTTAGTGGGTGACCAACATGTTTACCCACGCCCAGGACATTTAACAAGAGTCTATTCAGGACTAGAAGTTGTTACTTTTCAACGTTGCCTGAGTGCAACAGCGGTGAAGGTATAGTTTTCCTTATGATTGCAGACTTTTTTTCCCTGTAAATAAAGGGGGGAAAAGTTTGCTTCCAAGGTGGAAACAAGATTTAAGGCATACAGGAGTGGAGTGGCAGGCAAATATTTTCATTTAAATGAGGCTGTTACTTTCTCCACTAAGGCTTGAGAGCTTTTGCTAAATTAACAAAAGGAGCAAGAGTCTAATAGAGATGTTCTCTGGTGAACTGGATTTTTACTTGCTGTAGTTCATGCATAGCCTAACAATTCATTGTCATCTTAGTTTATTAAACTAAGGAAATGATTGCAATAGGGTCTCCTGGATTTGGAACACCTGACTGTAATCTGGTTTTTAGGTTAAAGTTTGCCTGTTCGCCTCCTGGTGAGGCCGTCTATACTGTTGCTTGGATTTCTGTTTCCCAACTATACCGTATTTAAGTAATACTTTGCTTTAAGTTGACAACATATGAAAAAGTATAGATTGTAGGTATATAAGAAATTATAGATTATTATAGGCTAGTTATTTTTTCTAACATACATTAACATAATTATACATTTTTTAAAAACATGTCCACCCCAAATCTTAAGTTTCACCAGTGGTTTGTGGTTTTTGAGAATCTTAAAGTAGGCCTTAGCCTCCCGATTCAGTAGCCACCTCTTCATTTTTCCATGGAGATTTTCCCCTGAGTAGGCCTGGGATTTTCTCCAAGAAAAGGCCCTTTCTTCCCTTTCCTTCACCCTTATTCCCTACAACATAACAAGTCTTATAGATTCCCAACACGAAGTCTCTCTCAGATCAGTCCCTACCCTCAGTGCCTTACTTAATTAATGTCTTTTCATTTCTCACCCAGAGTTTTGCAGTTAGCCTCCTGTGTGGTTTCCCACCTTTAGTGTTCCTTCCCTCCAGTGAGCTCTTCTGTAGGAAAATTTTTTAGCACGGCAACCCAGCCTCCCTCTCTGGTCTCCCTTGCTTGTGTTCTTTTCCAGCATATCAAACTAAACATAGCATCCAGAACATGCCTAGCTCTCATATCCACAAGAATGCTTTCCTTTAACAAGACTCCCTTCCCTTCCCCATGCTTACACTTCCACCAAACCTGCTTAACTCTTGTACATTCTTCAAGACTCAAGATTTATCAGAGTCTTGAAGAACATAATTTCATAGGAAAATTTCTTATTTCTGTTATGACCCCATTCTGAGTGGAATTAGTACATTTTGCATTCCTCTATCAAGTTCATTTAGTGGTAATTTGTCTACTCTCCCCAGTTGACTTTCTTTACCCCTACCCCAGGATCTATCAGAGCTCCTTGTAGGTGCTCAGTGAGTGGTTGGTGAATGGGTAAGAGTTAAAATAACTTATTTCCCATTACATAATGCTTTTCAGAGCTTATCCATACTGTGTTATTTGATCTGGAAGAAAAGTGGAACACATTAAGCTACATTTAGATGAAAGGCCATGTGGCATAAGGTTCAGCACTCAGAATTTGGATCCAGATTGTGTCTGCCACTCACCAGCTTTGTGTCTATGGGCGTGGAACTTATACAGTGCCTTGGTTTCCTTCCTATATAATTGGGATAATATCAGTACCTACCTTGTAGGATTTTTTTGAGGATAGAATGAACTATGATACATATAGTATAAAGTATTTGAAAGAGTGCCTGGAGGACAATACGTGTGGAGGAAGCATTGTCGTTACTATGCATGTTCATGAAAACAAGCTCAGACTGGTCCCAGAGACTTGCTTAAATTTCTGATGACAGCCTCACGTCTTCTATTTATTCATCATAACGGCATAAGTTTTAGAGCTTTCCATTCTATCTAGGTGCCTTCAAGGAATTAAAACTAAAATCTTTCTCTTTTCTTCATTCCCAGAATGCCATGCTGGACTTTGTTTTCACAGTAGATGACCCTGTTGCATGGCATTCAAAGAACCTGAAAAAAAATTGGAACCATTACTCTTTCCTAAAAGTTTTGGGGCCCAAGATTATCACCACTATCCAGAATAACTATGGCGCTGGAGTCTACTATAATCCATTGATCATGTGTGATGGTAGGGTAAGTGACTTTGGATGTTTGTCTTAATCTGGGCGGTTACTAATTAAGTAGTAGAATACCAGCTGAATATGTATGTTCTTGCAGTCAGGAAATGTTCACATCCTGCTGGATAAAGGTGGTTGAGAGAGACTGTCTTTAATTATTGCCTTTGGCCAGTGCTTCTCAAATTTGAGTGAGCATCAGATCTCCTAGAGGGCCTCTCCGACATGCAGATTGCTAGGCCCCACCCCAGAGTTTCTGATTCGGTAAGTCTGGGGTGAGGTTTGAGGTTTTGTATTTTTTTTTATCGAGATATAATTATATAACATTGTGTTAGTTTTAGGTGTACAATGTAATTATTTGATACCTGTATGTATTGCAAAGATGATTCCCACCACAATAGGTTTAGTTAACATTCATCACCACACGTAGTTACAATTTTTTTTTCTTATGATGAGAACTTTTAAGATTTACTCTCTTAGGAACAAGGATTTGCATTTCTAGCAGCTTCCAGATGATGCTGATGCTGCTGGTCTGGAAAACACGCTTTGAGAACCACTGGTTTGGTCAGTGGGATGTCAAGAGCATGGGATGCCACGTGATAGGAACCTCTTGGTGCCAACAAGTGGGTAGAATTTGAGGATGCACCGCATCTCCCTGTTGGAGAGCAGATAAGAAGCACAGATCCCAGCAGAGGGTTGTCTTGACAGCAGGAACCCTGCTGTTTTTCACGCAAAGGGGCCCAGTCTCTAAGAGAGCTGCCAAGAACTGGGCAGGACTGCCGCCTAAGAGGACCAACGGGGTCTAAGTCATATACCCCCTGGAGCCGGGCTACTATGACACACAGGTTCTACCAGCTGGGCCAGTTCTGCTCTGTGCTGCTGATGGCTTTAAGCAGTCTTTCTTTGATGTGCTGATGAGTCACCGGAGGATCTCGTTGAAATGCAGATTATGATTCCATTGGTCTGGAATGGAGCTTGAAATTTTGCATTTTTTGAGGAGCTCCCAGTGATGCTGATACTACCAGTCAATGTACTAGGCTTTGAAGGGCAGGAGGTTGGAGTACTGACTTTAAGAAGGATTTTGAAGACCTGTCTGCACTTGGCAGGAATGAGTACTATGATTGATTGGTTATGTCTGTATAGCCTTTGGGCCATACGTTTACTTTTCTGGTTGAGGTGTAATCCTGCTCCAACCTGCATTTTGCTGTTGAGGAAATGAGGGTTCAGAGAGTGGACATGACTTCCATAAGGTCATGCAACTTGTTATAACGTGAGAGGCCCCTGACTCCAGGTCAGTGGAGTTTCCATTACCTCCCATCTGTTATGTGCCTGCATTAAGAAGAGCTTTCTGCTGTATTGTGGCCAGATAGGAGGGAAGATGGTGGCTCAGTGCAATTTTCCACGTCTACTTTAGTCATGCCAAACACGTAGCTTTGTTCTTTCTCCATAATTAGTATTATGCTGAGCCTATCTCTAATTAGTGGTTTCAAACAATATTACAAGCTCCAGTAACCAAATGTTGGGGCATAATTATATGCCAAAGGGACTGTACTTTTTAATTGAAATTCTTTAGCTACTTTTTAGATATTTGTAGCCTGAGAAGGCTGTTTGGATACTGAAGTTTAGCAAAGTGAGTCTGAAGTTATTTGTTGAAGCAAATGGGATTTTGTAACCTGGAACAACTACATTCAGGGTTTGTACAAATTGCTTTTGAAATGAGCTTGGCCATAATTCCATGTGTTTAGCTCTGATAAAGAGGTTTAATTTTTGGATGTGGCTTTGTAATTATAAAAGTGTTTGAAATACTTAACAGTGAAAGAGGAATTCATCATGTGAAGGATGTTGGTGAAAACTTCTACTTAAAGAAAATTTCTTGGACTCTGTGATGAAATGAACATTGGAAGCACAGACCGACATTCAGGGACCTAGTTTTTACTCAGCTATTAACAGTGCCACCTTGGGCACACCATTTAATAGGTTTCTCATTTCTCAAATGAGAAACATGAACTATATCTTCGCTTCTCAAACTGTGGTGCAGACCCAGTTTTTATTTCCAATTCAGTGAGGACCAATCTGTGCTAGATAGCCTCTAAGAGCCGTTGTGCCTTTGACATCACAAGAGCCTGAGTGAAGATAGTGATCACTTCACCTGGCACCCCTGAGGGGACAGATCAGTCTTGGGAACTAACCTTTGTGAAAGAGTCTGGTGGAGATGTGTGTTTTCACAAGGCAGAGATTTTAAGTGGCTTTGGAAATTAAGGTGCTACTCTGGTCAGAAATGTTTTTCCGGGGCGCCTGGGTGGCACAGCGGTTAAGCGTCTGCCTTCGGCTCAGGGCCTGATCCCGGCGTTACGGGATCGAGTCCCACATCGGGCTCTTCCGCTGTGAGCCTGCTTCTTCTTCTCCCACTCCCCCTGCTTGTGTTCCCTCTCTCACTGGCTGTCTCTCTCTCTCTGTCGAATGAATAAATAAAATCTAAAAAAAAAAAAAAAAAATGGTAATTTAAAAAAAAAGAAATGTTTTTCCTTATATTTTGCATTTGCAAAAGCAACAGTATGGTATTTTGTACTCTTTCATGCCCATATCTTTTCTTTTCTAGCTTATCAAATACGGGGTCATCAGCACTAACATTTTGATTGAAGATCTCCTCAACTGGAATAATTTATATGTTGCTGGACGACTCCAAAAACCGGTGAGCAAGTGTGTTATTGGCTACCGCGGTTAGGGATGTCTCTCTTCTCTGAGTCTGACCCTGCTTTGATCTGTGTGATTGCACTGAGATGGAACTTCAAAACAGAAATGAATTTGAGACTCCTTTTATTCCCTATAGAATTTAATGCCAAACAATATCCAGATATTATCCACACTACTCCTGCCTTCTTTCTAAAGATACTCCAGTTGTCTGAAAGGATAAGGCTCAGGGTCAGTCCATTTGGGCTCAGGAGGATGGCAGACGAGATGCCCAGTGCCTCAGTGGAACATCTGTCAGCATGACCCAGATCACCATTCCAGAATGTAAGTGCCACAGGGCACTGTTTGTCCACTGATGTATCCCAGCAGTGCCTGGGACAGTGCCTGGGACATAGTAAGCATTCAGCAAACATTTGTTGAATGAATGAATGAATCAGGTAGTCATTCAGAAAGGAGTAGAATCCGATCCCCTTTCTTACCCTCCTCAGGCCAGTGCTGAGATCCTATTATAAAATCCCTCCTTCATTTGGATGCTGCCAGAGGAGGCTGTGCAGGTAGGCTTCCCCCTGGGTTTTAATAGAAACAGAACAGGAAAAAAGTAGAAAGGATTTGAACTTTTTTTTTTTTTAAGATTTTTTCGTTTATTATTTTAGAGAGAGAGTGAGCTTGTACAGGGGGAGGAACAGAGGGAGAGGGAGAGAGAATCTCAAGCACAATCCCTGCTGAGTACAGAGTCTGACTCGGACTTGATCAGACAACCCTGAGATCATGACCCAAACTGAAATCAAGAGAACGCCCAACCGACTGAGCCACCCAGGCGTCCCAAAGGACTTGAACTTTTGACGTTGTATTTGCATATTACTTTTCTTCTTTTTTTTTGCAGCTACATAGCCTATTTCCTATGAAGGAATCTTTTCATAGTTTAAGAACTATGTGAAACAGTTAACAGTTGCTAATCTCATAGCAAGGAGCAATTTTCTTTGTGCTATTAGAGGGTCTCAGGCCCCAAAACAGGGTACATGGATTGTTCTCAAATGTCCCCCATAAGAGTGATTCTGCTGCTCCCCTTTTTGTCAGTTATGGCAAAAAATTAGAGATTTATGGGGCGCCTGGGTGGCTTAGTCGTTAAGTGTCTGCCTTCGGCTCAGGGCGTGATCTCTGGGTCCTGGGATTGAGCCCCACATCGGGATCCCTGCTTCTTTCTCTCCCACTCCCCCTGCTTGTGTTCCCTCTCTCGCTGGCTGTCTGTCTCTCTGTCAAATAAATAATTAAAATCTGGAAAAAAAAATTAGAGATTTATAGAACCTCAGCTCATTTGGTTGTGTCATAATCTCTGTTGAGCTGCATATGGGTGGCTCAGTCGGTTAAGCATCCAATTCTTGATTTCAGCTGGGTTCATGATCTCAGGGTCATGAGATCAAGCCCTGCCTCAAGCTCTGTCCTGGATGTGGAGCATGCTTAAGATTCTCTGTCTCCTCTGCCCCTCCCCCCATCCAAATCTCTCTTGATACACGTGGGCGATCACAATTCTCTTGCGTTGCTTCTGGGCTTAGAATTTAATGATGTCAAAAACAAAAACAAAACAATTTAATGGTGTAGCTCATTAAAACATCCAGAAACACTTGATCAGGGCAAATAGGTATATGGGTATGTTCATATATAAACATTTTTTGGGGCACCTGAGTGGCTAAGTCAGTAAAGCATCTGCCTTTTGGCTCGGGTCATGATCCCAGAGTCCTGGGATCGAGTCCCACATCAGGCTCCCTGCTTCTCCCTCTCCCTCTGCTTGTGCTCTCTCTCTCTTTCTCTCTCAAATAAATAAATAAAATCTTAAAAAAAATTTTTTTTCAAGCTGTACCCTTTAGATTTCTGTATTTCACTATATAATTTTTACTTCAGTAAAAACTTTTTTTAAAGATTTATTTGAAAGAGAGTGTGTGTGCGTGTACGCATGAGCAGGAGGAGGGGCAGAGGGAGAGAGAGATTCTGGAGCAGACTTCCCACTGAGCATGGAGCCTGACTTGACGCTCTATCCCAGGACCCGGAGATCATGGTCCAAGCCAAAATCAAGAGTTGGCCACTGAACTGACTGAGCCAGTCAGGTGCCCCAGTAAAACATTTTTTTAAATCCAGAAACAATAGGCTTACTGAAATAATTTCATATTTATATAGATGAATTTTCCATTTCTAAACTGGATAATTAGTGAAGATGATCCAGTAAAGCTGAATAATTAGTAAAATGAATGAATAGATGTAATTGAAAGTTTGTAAATATTAACTTTCTTTCCAAAATGTTTTTCTTTTTTCTTTGAGTTTATAAAACATGGAGGCACCTGGCTGGCTCAGTCAGCGGAGTATACGACTCTTGATCTCCAGGTTGTGAGTTCAAGCCCCATGATGTAATTAGAGATTACTTAAAAAAGATTTAAAAATGAAATAAAATAAATTTACAAAATATGTAGCCTAATGGGAAAAGTAATGAAAGTGGAATTAGAAGCCTTAGGTCTTACCCATTCCTGCCACTTGTTAGCTGTTTATGTGAACTTGGGAAACTTGTTTTACCTTTTTGTACCTCAGGTAATTTATCTGTAGGGTGGAGTAACAATACAGTACTTTCCCTCACAAAGTTGTTGACAAGTGGAAGCAGAGTGACAGTGCTGGAAAGAACACAGGTGTTTTAGAATTAGATCTAGGGTTTGGATCCCAGCTATGATGCTCCCCAGCTCTGTGGCCCTGCACAAGGCCCTGAGCCTTGGGTCATCCTCCTCTTGTGGATTAGACTGACGACATCCTCCTCTGTGGATTAGACTGACGACATCAACCTTAAAAAAGATGAAATGCCTACATCTAAAATGCCTGGCACTTACTTAGTAGATACTCAGGAAATGATCATTCCTTTCTCTTTGTCCTTGCCTATCTCAGAGTTTATTTTGAGATAAAATGAGATAGTGAATGTGAAAATGTTCTATTATTCACTGTATTATGCTTTGTGCTTGGAATATTTCAATTTTTTTTTAAATAAGCTTTAGAAAATGAAATGCCATGAAATCTCAGAATGTGGCACTGGAAATGACCTCAGATTTCATCTAAATGTCACATGTCCTGGTAAAACGGCAGCTCAAGACCAGTAGTAGCTGCTACACTCAGCTTGATAAACACTGCAGTTCTTGGCTAATTAAACTAATAGCTCAAGAAAATTCGGCTATCCTAAGACTCATTTGAAAGTGTTGAACATAACACATGGTAAAAAATAAATTATTAATGGGTTAATTAACTCTTTCATCTATTAGCATTTTCCGAGTCCATGAAGATCACTGCTAACCAGAGAATTGTCAATGGTAACAAATCTTTAAACCAATGATTTTTACCACTAGGTGGCAGCAAATAGTAATCAAACGTGAACAAATCTCATGAAAAGAAAGGGTTGGTAGCTTGTGAACAAAAAAAAAAATAGGTGGTCTTAGAATATGAGTATGAATTCTTTGTTTTTATATGTTTTAAAAGAAGGATGTATTTTAAATTATATTGTCTAAAGCTCTAAGATGATCTTCCATTTTGCGAATAGAACAGAATTTCTCAATTCAAATCTTTAAAAGGAATATACAGAGGGTGTATAGGAACTCTCTGTATTTTCCAGTCAGTTTTGCTATGACTCTAAAACTGCTCTAAAAAATAAAGTTTATTAATAGTATTTTAAAAATATTAAGGAGTACCTTAAAAAGATGGACATTTCTGGGGGAAAAAATTGAGTGTAATTTAAATTTCTATCCTACTTTACCATTAACTCACCTCGTAATTGAGGTTAGATAAGTCATTTTTATTTCTAGCTTTATTTTATTTTATTTCTACTTTCTGAGTCCCTTACCAAGTCATTTTTCAAGGAAAGAGCCATGAAATTTAAAGTATTTAATAGAATCTTGTGGCCAGTTCTTTTTTAAGTCAAAAGAACTCTAAACTAATATTAATAGTCATTTCCCTAATTTATTTAACATAAGTCTGGATTTTTGTATTTCGTCTTGTTTTTAGCGTATAGATAATTTGGCTTGAATTTTTAAAGCATTCTCATTGACATACAATAGTATTTTGCTACCTTGTTAGAAGGATTTTAATTTATTTTGAAGTATCGACTGAAATATTTTTTCTCTTTTATTTGCTAGTAATATAGCTTTCTTATAACATAAATTATTGAGATATAATTCACATACCATACAATTCAACCATTTAAAATGTACAGTGGCTCTTAGTATATTCACAGTTTCTCAATTATTACCATATTGTAACTTCATTGATTTACTTTTTATGTCTAGAAAAATCCCAATGGTATTAAAGATCCCTGAAAGAGAGTTGGAAAACCTGACTTTACTGGTCTTGGCTCTAGCCAGCTGTGAACAAGTTTGTGCCCCTAGCCTTTGAAATGCAAAATTTGAGCCATTAATTTACTTATTCAAGAGACAACTAAGTTTCTTCTCTGTGGGTGCTAAAGGGATAGAAAAATAACACCACATTGCTGGCCCTGGAAGAATCCACAATCCAACAGGTAGATTATAAGGTTTCATCCAACTTGATTGTTCAGTGTTTCTTCTTGGTCCTCAAGCAGTGACCATTTAGAAAAATTAACTTTTCTGGCCATTTGGCATGGAAAACTTCTAGGGGAAGTGTCTTTGGTTACTGGTTGAGTGTTTGAACACTAGGTAGGGCCGTGTTCTTTGTGACTATAATTTCACTGTTTGCAATTCAAGGACTGTCTCCATGTGACTGTATTATAGAAGAGACCACATGTGACTTTTTTTTTTTTCTATCTTGAAAAGTACTCACAAATCTCTCAAGTTGAGCTTTTGAAAGTCCCTTCAGGCTTTACCCCTTCCTCTTTCCAATAACGATTTCCCCCTTGGCAGTAGTGTTAATGCTATCTGTGTGGTTCAGGTCGGGGCATTCCCAGTAAGATACAAACAACTATTCACAAATCCGAGGACTTGCTTTTTTTCCCAGGCCTCTCTGGCAGTGTCCCAAGAGTTCACTGGCTTTTCACTCTGAACCACAAATAACAGCGCTGCTGAGACAAGTTCCTAGGTCACCTTACACTGGAGAGCCAGATCAGCACAGTAGCAGAGTCTTCTGAATTGACATTTTTCCTTTGAGTAAGGGCACTTTTATTTTTACTCTCTTAACCTTAAATAGCAAACAGACTGCTTTTTTACAACTAAGTAGAATGACTTTCTTGGAGAACAAGTATATTGCTTTGAATAGGAAAATTTCCCCAAACTTACTCTGATTTGTTAGCGTCTCAGAATAACTTCTGTTTTCATTGAGTTTCTGTAAAAGCCACCAAAAAGAGAGAGGACGAAGAATTATTGAGCAGGACCTGGTGAATGAGGATGAAGAGCAGGGATTTGGAAGTAAACAGACTTCTGAGGATTATAGAAAGAGCTCTGGATAAATCAGGGCCCTAGGTCCTCTTTTGGTGTGCCACTGCTTCTGAAGGGAACGTCTTTTAACCCTCCGGGCCTCAGTTTCCCCATTAGTAAGATGAGGAGGTTGCCTTCCTAGATCTATGACTCGATATGGAATACAAAGTTTGGGAAAGTTATTCGAAGAATGAACATAGAAGTTACATAGGAACTTAACATTTCTTTTAATCATCTTTCAAGATAAGAAGTCAACCAGAACAACAACAAAGTTAACCAGAACAGATCCCTAACTGAATGCATGAGAATAATTCAAAAAATTTAGAGCTGGATCTGCCAAGTATAAGGGTGTTACCCTGATTTTTACCATCAACTCATTATGCAACGTTGGGCAAGTCATGCTACTGGACTGCACCTTCTTTTTCCTTTCTGCAGATGATTGCAATAATGCTAAACTCACCCAAGTGCTGAAAGGCTTAATTAAGGGCTATTAAGTGCTGTAATTACAAGGGAGGAGTTGGTAGTATTGAATAAAGTGGCTTACCTACCATATGAGAGGTTTGGGTATTATAAATATGCCCTTAGAAAAAAGTAGGGACAAAAGGTAAAAGATAGAAGTTGGTTCTTAAGTTAATAAAATAGTTATGTTTTATAATACCGTTTTTGGCAACTGAGAAGAAACTACTTTGAAACATACATCATCCTTTCTCCTTGCTGTCTAATAAAATTTTAATTTAGTTTCTGATAGTGTATGTCTTTTAGTGCCATCTTAATTTTTCTCAGAAATCATCTTTATTTGACAGATAAAAGGCAACTTAAGCTCTGTTTTCTAGAAGTGGGGAAGATTTGGTGATAGCACTAAATGGTTTACAGAAGGTGGATGCATTTCAGATGGGTGAGGGTCCTTAATTAGGGACCTGTAGACTCTTTCCTTGTTTATAGATAATCAGTCAGAAGCAGCCTGATGGTTTAAAAAGATAATATCTGGAGTGTAAATTGGCACAACCACTCTGAAGAGCCATTTGGCATTTCTACTTCTAAATGTACACCTAAGAGCAGTGGTTCTCAAAATGTGGTTCCTGGACCACCTGGGAACTTGTTAGAAATGTATATTTTTAGGCCTGACTCAGGCCTCCTGAATCAGAAGTGCTGGGGGACGGGCCCAATAATATGCATTTAATAAGCTCTCCCAGGTGATTGTGGTGCTTGCTAAAGGTGAGAACCTCTGGCCCAGGGAAGCTCTTGCATTGTGCCCAAAGACACAGAAGGAAGCTCATTGCGGCTAAGGGTTTGTATGCAGTATGTCATTTAATCTAACCAACAACCTTATCAATTTGATTGTTATTAATCCCATTTTACTGATAAGGAATTATGGTCATAGTCACAGAGCTAGTAAGAGATGGAGCTGGGTCTTGAACACGTTTTCTTAACTACACTGCAGTCTTCAAAACAGAAAATCTCAGAACAGACTGGAGCAATTTGTATTTTAATGGATTTGAGGACAAAGAGACTACCTTTTGCTGTGTATTCAGGAGAAAAATCCTTTTCATTGATCAAGGCATTCACTAGTACATTAGGAACTTTACATTTATTATTTCATTCAATCTTTGTAACAGTTCTTTGATGCACATTTATAGCCATTTTATAGATGAGGACTCAAGTTCAGAGAAGTTAAGTAATTTGCCCAAATTCACACGCTAGTAAATAAATACCTAGACCTGAACCCCTACCAACCCCCACACCCATGCTGTTTCTACTGTAGCTAATTTTCTTTCCTTTTTTCCTTAGTCAGGTTCAAAATCAGTTCAAAATAAGGCATGAAGTGCTTAGGTTATGTATGGATAAGAACAGAGGTGAGTTCTAAATAAAGAAGTAAAATGCCTTTGTCTACCATAAAATTAAGTAAATAACAATAAGATTATAAAATTTAAAAAAATACGAAATTTCCCCAAGGATGTTTATTTCATTTATACTGACTTCTTTTTCAAAACCGATGGAAAATTTCCTCATTTAAGAGAAATATTTATTTTGTTTTCTTTATCATATCTTTGATTCTGGCATAAAACACAAGCCTCTGGGATTGCTTATTAGAATAATAATTATTTCATGTCTACTGGACTAATATTCCAAGATCTTCAGGGCTAAGGGTTTGGGATAGTTCCAATGCATGTGTAAACCCATAGCTTGAGCAAGAGTCCACTTTGACACTTTTTTTCTAAATGTTCTGCTTTATTACAGGTGAAAATCATAGCAATGAATGAGAACGTTGCTCTTCGGTCAGCCCTCGATAAAAATCTGAAGAGTGCTGTGACCACAGCTTTCCTCATGCTCCCGGAAAGCTTTTCTGAAGAAGACCTCTTTATAGAGATCGCCGGACTCTCTTATTCAGGTTAGTAGATTCGGTGCTCATGTTTTCTGCAGGAAGGAGAGGCGTTGTTTGAAGACCATGCGGACAAACATTCCTCTCCTCACTCTGCCCTGGAGCTGCAGCCCCCTGCTCCCGGATCCCACCACTTCTTGTGCAGCTGAGTGCAAGAAACCCAGCATTTGCCTCCTTGCCTCCAAGGGCTCTTCCTCTCCGCGTCTGTATGGAGATCATCCCAGGGTAGTCTTCTTGTTACTATTCATTTTCATTTTGAAACAATTTCAGACCGACAGAAAAGTTTCAATAATACAAAAAGCTCACTCCCATATGCCCTCTCCCTGGCTTTGCCAATTTTAATGTTTCACTACATTTGTGTTATTGTCCTCTTTGTCCCAGTGGTTTCCTAACTCGCTTGTACATCAGAATCCCCTGGAGATACTGGGCGCACCCCACACAGCTGCTTTGGCAGGTCTGGGGTGGAGCCTAAGAATTTGTATTTCTAGCAAGCGATGATGCCAGTGCTCCTCCAGGGATCCCACCTAGAAAACCTCTGCCCTTCTATACCGGTAAATACTGTATTATATATTTTTTTCTGAACTATTTGAGAGTAGCTCACACATATCCTGTCCTCTTCAGACCAAATATTTCCAATGTATGTTTCCCAAGAACAAGGACATTCTCTTCCATAACTGCAGTAGAGTTACCAAATTCAGGAAATTTTACACCAATATAGTACTTCTATCAGATTGATGATCCATAGTCCATATGTTGTCAGTAGTCCCAGTGATATTCTTTCCGTGCTCAAGTACACAGTCCAGTCAAGGATCATATTTATTAAGATGCCCTGTCCTTCTATCTTTTAATCTGGAACACTTCCTTAGCCTTTCTTTGTCTTACATGACATTCACATTTTGAAGTCTCAGACCAGTGCTGTTTGTGCCTGATAAGCAGATTTTTCTTTCTTCTAAGCGATCAGTGGGGAGACATTTGAAGATCAAGCAAATCCCCTGCTTCTTATCAAACTTTCCCTCCTAGATCGAGCATTCATTGATGATTCTTTTTCCAACCAGTCTTTACTATGATGGTTACAAAGTGGCGACTTTCCAAGTCCACCTTTTCTTGCCCATTAAGGAAAAACTTTCCTTTCTTCCCCATTCATTAGTTTATTTATCTAATCTTAACTTCCTTTCCCTTTCTCCTTAAACCAGTGTGTTCCTCAGAGATGTCAGGGGCCCCTTCAAAGGAAGAGGGGAAAGCTGAGAGGATAGAGCCCCTGGCCCCTCACCCTAGCTGCAACCAGAGGGGAACTTCCCTTCCTGCTCAATATAAGGATCCATGTAAAACTTTATTTACAAAAAAAGTAGTCTGCTACTTAAAAAACAATTTGAAACCACTGTCTTAAATAAATATCTTCTTTCCCAACTTCTAAGTGTGAGTCAAAGATCTCTATGCTGAAAACATTGCAAAAGCAGTTTACTCATTTTCGGAATCCCTGTACAGATAAGATTTCATGGAAATATAATGCTAAAAGAGACTGTAAAGGTCTTGTTCTCCAGTCTTTTTCCAACAGTGCAGCTAGCAGGGCTACAGCTGCAGTTGCGACGCTGGAGAGAAAGGAAGTGACATAACCTCGGTCTTGGTTGCTTCCAGCTCCACATGGCAGCATCCCTGCCTTTCAACAGGAGGTGGAGGGGCAGAGGCTGCTGTGGCTAGGTACTGGGATGAATGGGCCTGCTTGCAACATGTGGGGAAAGGGGGTCACCCCATTAGGGTGATTCCCTCCCCCTTGCTCCCCTGTGAAAGAAGACAAACCCAAAACCTTTTATGAAGGGTTAACTCTGTGGGAGAATGATGCAGAGCTGATTTCTCTTTTGCCACACCACTGCCATTCCTCCATTTCCTCCCCTGTGATCGACATCAGCATAGTGTCAGGTGGATTCTAGGAGTTCCTATAAATTCTGAACATTGACTAAGGAAGTTTCTTGAATGGCATAACTGCGTTTACCTATTAGCAGAATGCAAGCTGCTATCAATCTTTAGTTGACTTTTGCTTTGCCTCCTGGAAGGGCTGTGTTTTATACTCCTGTGAGTTATACTGTGAGACATGTACAAGGTGTTCAGTGAGTCCTTGCTGACTTATAACAGTATCATTGTCTGTTTTGCTTCTTTTATAATTTTTATGAAGGGCTGCTGTGTAGCAGTGCTAAACCAGACAGAGTAGGTGGGTGGGTAAGTAGATAGGTAAGTCGGTAGGTAGGTAGTGGCGGAAGATAGATATATAGATAAATTTATCATTGATTCCATCGTTGAATCCTCACACAACAACCCTGTTCAACAGATATTTTCTGTGTGCCTTCCATTTGCCACACACTAGGCCCTGGGTATATACTGGTGCACTGGTCCCTGGGATACACCCGTCAGCCTGACATGAGTAAGATGCCTTATGGAGTTCATATTCCCTTAGGCAGAGGCAGACAGTAAAGAAGCAGAAAGGTCATTTCAGAGAGCAGTAAGTGCAATGAAGAGAAGGAAAGAAATTAGGAGGAGGGCCACCTTTACCCTGGATAGGCGTGGAGGGCCCTCTAAAGTTGTAATGTCTGAGCTCAGATCTAGTAGTGGCAAGGAGCCCACCCCAAGCTGCTAGGCGAAGGGCAGATTGAGAGAGTTGCTTCCTAAGAGGCAGGTCCTAACCTTGGTGCGCCTGACTCCAGCTTTTTCAGGTTCCAGTTTCTCCCATTTCTCATCTCGTCTCCTCTTGCTCCCTTGCCATTATATTATTTATTGCTTAACCCAGATTTGGATCTGAGAATTTGGCCGAGGATCCTACATTACTTATTTCACTGAGGTTGGCTTCTTTTTACTGCAAACCTTAGGACACAGTACTTGGCACATCCTCTCCAGAAGGAACTGATTCCAGTTCTGTGCAGTCCCTAGTTTATGAATGAGACATTTTCCAAAAAGCATTCTATGAGCCAGTTGTTTAGAACTGGGAACATATTTTTCCATCAGGACAACATGATGTTCCTAAGCCAGGACACTGTATAATTAATGGTTACCTACTCCATAATATAACGAAATTAGAGTGTAGAATAGTGAGGATAGGGAAGGATCTAGGCCCGGAAGGTAGATGCCTTTCATAGGTATGAGACCTGCCCCAGGCCATGTGTTGAAAGGCAAGCTTTTCCTCCTCCGTTTCCTAGACTTCTGAGAACCCAGTATCCTTGAACTGATTGGATTCTGTCCTGTCGGCAAACCTCCCAAACCCCCAGAATATTCCAAACTACAAATTACCCACCAATCTCATTTTTATTTACAACTTTGACATTTATTTTCCACTTGAGAGATAATACATTGCTCCTAACCTGCGTAGGTCAGCATTTCTCCCTGGAAGGGGGTAGGGATGGGGAGACAGGAAACAGCATCTCTCCATGTTATTGGACAAGTTCCTGCCAGTAGTTACTAGCAGAGGCAAGATCTGTATTACTAGTAGTAATAATAACCCCTTACATTTTATATAGTGTTTAAGGATCACTTTGCCTCGGGGGTCAGTATTGGTGACATTAGTGTTGTAAATGATGGTGAGAAAGGAGTAGGTGGAAGATGAGAGCCTGCAAAATTGGGTGGGGAGGAGAAAGCTTTCTAATCCTTCAGTTATTCTTAGAAGTCAGCATTTAAGTAAACAGAAAAGGGAAACCAAATGAGCTTTAAAGGGTCACCTTGACCTTTCTCATGTAAGTACAAACTATTAAAATGACTAATTTTACATAATGATCCTGGTTTAACATTTATCAAGTGAATCAGCGTGCCGTACCTCACGAAGAATTAAAGCTATAATTTCTGCTCTAAAGAACTTCACATTAATAAACATGCAGTCATAGTGAGTAAGTGATAGACTTAAAAAACAACACGTATAGAAAAGGCAGGGAGTGTGAAAGAACGCCGCTTGTTTAGGGAAGAAGGAATAGATGAATGTGACTGAAGTCCATGGCTCGTGGCAGGAGAAAATAGCACTTACTGTTATGTGCCAGGAGCAGCTCTCAGTACTTTTTATCTAGTAACTTGTTTAATCCTCGTAGCCCTCCTTTGATTTGCATGCTGATTTATTGCCCCATTTTAAGATGAGAAAATGAAGGCCCACATCTGTCTGGTAGGTCCGTGGGTGGTGGAGCTGGAATTATAGCCCATGCTCCTCACCATTTAACTTCACTGCCTCTCAGGTATTTTGGAGAAGAGGTTAGGCCCTGGCCAGGCCAGACAAGGCATTGAACACAAAGCTAAACGAGACTGGAATTTGACACCCTTACACAAATAGGAGCCACAGGAGGTTTCAAGCATTGAGAGATGGCACAGGAGGTTTCAAGCATTGAGAGATGGCAGGAGACTTGTTGCTGTAGAACGATCATTTTGCCAGCACTGTGTAGGAGGGAGAGAGGCTAAAAACAGAGAAAAGTCTGACTCATTAAGCAAATAAGGACGAGAGTCTCCTATGCCAAGCACTCTTTAACCTATGTGGATAAAGAAAGTAACATCCTGGGGCTTTCATTCCAGTTGAGAAGTCAGACAGCAAACTCGTGGCAGTGCTAGAACAGGGGAGGAAGGCTCACGTAGCTTACGGTGGTGTAACCAGGGAAGGCTTCGGTGGGAGGTGGCATTTGAACTGAGCGCCAGTGGATAAGGACCCAAGAGGAGAGCTCACATGAAAGCCGTCTAGGCAGAGCCTGTGTCCAGCCGGCCTTGGACCGTTGGCCTCTGGAACAGTGCTGTGGCACAAAGTAGGCCGCTGTCCATTTCTGTTGGCTGGATAGAGCGGGGACGGTGACGAGTCTCGAACAAGAGTAGAGCCTGAGCGAAGTACACAAATTCTTGTGGGAAGAATTGACATTCAACCCTCAACTTCTTAAATTAAGTATCTTATTTTGTACCTTGCTGCTTTTTTTTTTTTTTAACATTATATTACTTCATGGAAGACAGAATTAGGGAAACTGGGGCTCTAGAGCCAGAGGTCTGGGTTCAAAACCTAGCTGCACTCTTAATTTTTTGTCTTCAGGCAAGTTTCTTAGCTCCTTGTGATTCAGTTTCTTCATCTCTAAAGAATGGTTTTGTATGGATTAAATTAAATCATACATGTAAAGTGCATAACACTGTGGCTGGCACATAGTAAATGCTCAGTACGTGTCACCCATTGTTATTTTAGATATGCGTTTGTACTCACACAGCCACTTGATGTAATAAACAAAAGAAAGGGAAAGGCCACAGTCACACCTTGAATACTGGTTTTGTAGAAGTGCTTGAACCTTTTGGAGCCCATTTTCTTATCTGTAAAACAGAATAACAATTGTAGTAAGGTTTTCAAGGAGATAATATAGATGAAAGTCCCTAACATCATACCTCATTGATAGTTGATGCTTAGAAAATGATTGCTATTATTATTTATTACTGTTAACATCTTATTCCTGGCCACACAAGTTTTTCTTAGATTGAGATACCATTATTTGCTCATTCAGGACACTCAGGTTGGCTCCATTTATCATTGTTGTATTAATGCCACTGCTGTGAATCACTTTGGAGAAATTACTTTGGTAGGGGAAGGGGGTAGAGGGGGCCACTAACTTCCTCGGACATGTTCTCTAAAATGGAATTTTGTTGTCAGTTATAAGAATTACAAAACTTGGGGCACCTGAGTGGCTCAGTCGGTTAAACGTCTGCCTTCATCTCAGGTCATGATCTCAGGGTCCTGGGATCGAGCCTCACATCGGGCTCCCTGCTCAGCAGGGTGTCTGCTTCTTCCTCTGTCCCCCCCACCACTCCTCATGCTCTCTTTCTCTCGCTCTTTCTCTGAAATAAATAAATAAAATTAATAAAAAAANATAAAAAAAAAAAACGTTAAAAAAAAAAAAAAAAAAAAGAATTACAAAACTTGTTACACGTTGACAAAAATTTGCAGGCATTAGAATCCATTTAGATCAGGTGGATTCATTTGGCCCTTTCCTGTCCTTACGGAGTGAAAAACACCTTCAAGCACTCTTGTGTAAGAGAGAGAACGGGTTTTTTTCAATGCTGGATTGTCTGAACACAAGCTCAGCTACTTCTAGGAATAAGACAAAGCGAGGAAGTTGCCAGTTGAGTGATTCTTGGAGAAAAAAAATTAGAAATGGGTGCCAGCCCTCTGAAGTGTGAGTAAACATCCTCATTTCTGGATCCTAGTAAAAGCCAGTAAAGAAACTTTTTTCCTCTGGAGAGCTATTAAGATTTATTCCACGAGAGTTGCACCATCTGAAACCTTGCAAATGGTGTCATTGGATAACTCGAGTATTAGAGATTGACTATTTCAGTAATTTGGAAGCATGTTTCCCTATGCTTGGCAAGCTTGAGCTTTTGCTGAAGCCTCAGTTGGAACTCTGTGCTCAGTCACTGGTTAATTTCTGAGAATGCAGTACTCCGGAAGGGATATTAATCGTCAATAATACCTAAGGTTTATGGATTCCTTACTGTGTGTCAGTTATTGTTCTAAGTGTTTTACATGTATTAACTCATTTAATGCCTGAACCTTATAAACTACCTACTGTTATTGCTTCCATTTTACATTTGAGGATGCTGAAGCCTAGAGAAGCTAAGTAGCTTCCCTTGGGTCAGGTAGCTTATGAGTACCAAGCTAGGATTTAAACACAGGTGGTTTGAAAAACAAACACACACAGGTGGTCTGATTCTAGAACCCTTTCTACAAAAGGTCTGTGGTGGCGGGTGTTGTTCCTGGTCCATACCTGGGACAGGCATCCCCCAGGCCCCAGGTCCCTGGGTGGCTCACCTCCCTCCCTAGCCACCCCCCACCCCACCCTGTCATCTTTCTCTGCTTGTGTTCTCTTCATAGCACTGTCTGAAATACTGGTTATTTTATTTGTTTGTTGGTTGGTTTGTCTTTGGTCTTTGTTCCACTACTAGAATGTAAAAGGCAGAAATGTTTGTCTTGTTTTGCTCACTCCCACCCCAGTCCTTAGAGTGGTACCTGACACATTGTGGGTGCTCAGTAAATATGTAATGAATGAATGGATGAATGACTATAATATTGATGCCTTCCTGAACCAATATCATCAACCTGATTCCTCCCCATCCCTTTCTACACTCCCATTTTGTGTTCGCTAAAGTGTGGAAAAGATGATTCAAATTCACATCACCACGTGCATCAGCTATTTCTTCTTCTTTTTTTAAAAAGATTTTATTTATCTGAGAGAGAGTCAGAGAGAACGCACAAGTAGGGTGAGGGTCAGAAAGAGAGGGAGAAGCAGACTCCCCGCTGAGCCGGGATCCTAATGTGGGGCTCTATCCCAGGGTCCCGAGATCATGACCTGAGCTGAAGTCAGATGCTTTTTTTTTTTTACACGAGTATTTTTAATCGGATATGAAGATGTTTATTGCATTCTGTTTGGTGAAAAACAAACAGAACATACATGTACTTAGCACGAGCTGGTGGGATACACCAAGCCTAACTGGGTGAACAGCAGTCTGAGAACGGAGTCGTGAGTGGCCCCGCTGTGACGAAGGTTTCCCTCAGCAGTGGGGCACCGAGCGATAGCTAAATCGTGGAAGGAGCCGAGATGCCCTTCAACAGATGACTGGATTAAGAAGTTGTGGTCCGTATATACAGTGGAATATTACTCAGCTATCAGAAAGAACGAGTTCTCAACATTTGCTGCAACATGGATGGCACTGGAGGAGATAATGCTAAGTGAAATAAGTCAAGCAGAGAAAGACAATTATCATATGATTTCTCTCATCTATGGAACATAAGAACTAGGATGATCAGTAGGGGAAGAAAGGGATAAAGAAAGGGGGGGTAATCAGAAGGGGGAATGAAACATGAGAGACTAGGGACTCTGAGAAACAAACTGAGGGCCTCAGAGGGGAGGGGGGTGGGGGAATGGGATAGACCGGTGATGGGTAGTAAGGAGGGCACGTATTGCATGGTGCACTGGGTGTTATATGCAAGTAATGAATCATCGAACTTTACATAGGAAACTGGGGATGTACTGTATGGTGACTAACATAATATAATAAAAATTCATTAAAAAAAAAAATGAAGTCAGATGCTTAACCAACTGAGCCACGCAGGTGCCCCAAAGCTATTTATTCTTATCTCATTGTCTTCCACATGCAGGTGGTATGATTCGGTGTCTTTTCTGCAGCCATGGAGATATTTTGGGGAATGCATTTTGAATGTTGTATTAGACTGTCTCCTAGAAATACTTTCCTAGTCATCTATGTCAAAACAAGTATTGTTTTGTACACATACAGAAGAATGACGTTGGGCCCTTTAAGTCATACTATGCACAAAATTAACTCAAAATGGATCATGGATATAAGAGTTAAATGTAAGAGGTAAAACTATAAAACTCTTAGAGTGACTTTGGTTTAGGCAGTAGTTTCTTAGATATACACCAAAAGTACAAGCAACAAAGAAAAAATAGATAAATGGGAAAACTGTATGAAAATTAAACTTTTGTGCTGTAAACAATACCCTCAAGAAGGTGAAAAGGCAACCAAAAATGTGGGAGAAGAGATTTACAAATTGTATATCTGATAAGGAATAGCACCAGAATATATGAAGAATTCTTGGAATGCAGTAAAAAGACAGCCTAGTATTAAAATGGGCAAAGGATCGGAATCTGGGGATGTACTGTATGGTGATTAAAATAATATAATAAAATAAAAATAAATAAAAAAATAAAATGGGCAAAGGATTTGAATAGACATGTTTTCAAAGAAAGTATACATACAGCAAGTAAGCACTTAAAGAGATGCTCAACATCATTAGTCATTAGGGAAATGCCAGTTAAGACCCCAGAAACAGTGCTTCATACCCACTACAATGGCTATAATCAAAAAGACAAGAACAAGTGTTGACAAGGATGCAGAGAAATTGAAACTCTCCTGCATTGTTGATAGGATTGTAAGATGGTGCAGCTACTTTGGAAAAACAGTTTGGCCATTTCTGAAGATATTAAACATAGAGTTACCATATGGCCCAGCAATTCTACTCGTAAGTATCTACCCAAGAAATGGGAACACATATCCACATGAAAACTTGTACACAGATGTTCATCACAGCTTTATTCATAATAAACAGCCAAAAAGTGGAAACAGCCCAATGTCTATCAGACGAGGAATGTGTAAAAACATGTGGTACATCCATCCAGTGGAATATTATTTAACCGTAACCAGGGATGAATGTTGATACATGCTACAACATGATGAACTTTGAAAACAATGCTAAGTCATGAAAGATCATTTATTGTACAATTCCATTTATTTAAAATAGCCAGAATAGGAAAATCTATACAGAAAATAGATTAGTCTTTGTCTAGGGCTGGGGTTGGAAGGATGGAGGGAGACAGAGTGGCTGCTAATGGGTACAGGGTTTCTTTTCGGGAGGCCAAAATGTTCTAAAATTAGATGGTTGAATAACCCTTTAATATATACTAAAAATACTTAAAAAAAATTGAAGTGTATATTCTACATGGGTGAATTGTATGGTATGTGAATTATATCTGGAAAAAAAACTGTTAAAAAATGAATATTAGGGCCACATGGGTGGCTCAGTTGGTTAAGCATCTGCCTTCAGCTCGGGTCATGATCTCAGGGTCCTGGGATCGAGCCCCATGTCAGGCTCCCTGCTCAGTAGGGAGTCTGCTTCTCCCTCTCCTTCTGCCCCTCCCCCTACTCACGCGCGCTCTCTCTCTCTCTCTCTCTCTCTCTCTCTCAAATGAAATCTTTTTTAAAAAATGAATATTATTTGGGGTGCCTGGGTGGCTCATTCGGTTGAGCATCTGATTCTTGATTTTGGCTTAGGTCATAATCTCAGGTCGTGACATTGAGCCCTACGTCAGCACGGAGTCCGCTTGAATTTCTGTCCCTCTGCCCCTCCCCCCTTGCGTGCACACTCTCTCTCAAGTAATAAATCTTTTTAAAAAATGAATATTATTCTGTCATATCAACATCCAGTTTGGGCTACTGTTCTTAAACACTACCACATAAGAAATACCCACTTCTTCACCCCACACTGAAATTATCTGTTTTCATAGCACTTCCTGCCTCAGGTAGGGCGTATATCTTTATATCTCCAGTATCTGGCACAGCTCCTGGTACTTACTAGCCGCCCAAATATTTATTGAACTGAAATAACAGCAGTTTTGCCAATGAGTTTAAGAGAGGAAAAGTTAGCCAGTTATTATTTTCAAAGACTTAGGGCTTCCTCTATCCCCTGTCCTTTCCTCATCCCATATACATATCATAGCAACAGTACTATCTGCTTTACTATTTACAAGGCATTTGCTACTGCCTTAATTCATTTAAATCTAAAAATAACCTCATGAGGTCAGTATGATGGTTACAGCCATTTTACAGATAAGAAAACTGACTCAGAAGGGTTAATCTCCAGTCACCGTGGGACACTGTCGAACTTGAAAGCCAGGGCCTTTCCTCTGGACGGTGCAGCCCCTTACATCCCTATGTTCATAATAAGGCCCCTGGCCATTGGTAGCATGCTGGAATCACAGAGCAGGCCAACTATAGACGCTTTACAAACCTCTGGGTTTATTTCATTTCAAAGTCAAAGAGGAATTATCCTTTTGGTTACCCATTGTTATTAGACTGGCGGTTTTCTGGCTTGAGCAGTCAAGAGTTAAACTTACCAGTAGAGGTATAAAATAAAAGTCAGCAGCCAGTTTTTCTCAATCCCTGTGTTTTGTTGCAAACATCTCTGGAGGTAAGAAAAATTGATTCTTATGATCAAAATGCTGGGTCATGCTGTGCCCACGATTTTATTCATTTTGTTCTGAAGAAATGGGTAATAAGCCCATTTGCTTGCCGTTGCCTGTGGCTGAGCTAGTTCTGTGGCTCAGCAGTTGGAGAAATTCAATTCAGCAGACATTTATTGATGTGCCTTCCATGTGCCAGGCAGTGCACAAGGAGCTGGAGATATACAGATGAATAAGCCCCAGTCCTTGTTCTCAGAGAGTCCAGAGTATTTTCCAGGCCTTTTAACCATGACATGCAGATGCTCTTTGGAGGATGCTTTGGATTAGTTTGCTTTTTACATTTTGGTAAAATACAGCCACTCTTAGAAAGTTACTATCTAAAATATAAGAACTCCTTGTTGAATGTACAGGAAGAAAAAAAGGACACACATGTTTAGAACTCAACAGTGATACAAACTCATCTTTCACTTCGGAGCCAGCCATGTTGGATTCAGAGATGGATGACATTTTATCCCTTCCAAGATTGATAGAATCCACTTATAGGCTCTAAATAAAAGCCCAAGGATTTACATGAGTGAAAGTTAACCCAGCTGCCTCTCCATGCACATTTGCCAAGTTAGCACGTCTGTGCACCCCATGCATCTATTTAAAAATGCTAGAAGTAATATGCCAACATTATAGAAGTGAAGGAAATGGAGGAAAACTGCAAAGTAGAATAATACTAGTCACCTAAAATGTCACTTCCCTGACACCGAGAGGGGGCTGGACCTTTGCACCTCAATCTCCTCGTCTATAAAATTGGGAATACTTAATACCTTCTTTAGGAGGCTTTGCCAGGACTAAACAAGTTAACAGTGTAAAGCGCACACACCCCAAAAAAGCCCACAATAAATGTGTACTTTTTAGAGTAAAAACATTTTTATGTAATCTTTTTGTCTCATTTTTCCTCTTTTTATACCAGGTTGTTTTCTTGTTGTACTTTTGTATCTTAGTTTCTTACTATTATATGATCATTTTCCACCTTGCTGTTTGTGGTTATTGCAGTTTTTAATGGTTCCACACTGTTCTGAGGTAGGGTATGGGAGTACCATTGTAACTTATCCGTTCTGCTGCTGTTGGACATTAGGGCTGCTTCCAGTGTTTCAGTATTATAAATAGTGACTCAGTGAACAGTTGTGTGTATGCAGTGTATTCACTTAATTACTGGGAAATCTCAGGCAGGTGACTTCATCTCCGTCTTTGTTGCCCTGATGCTAAATGGGGATAGAATAGTATCTATCTGAGAGGACAGGGATGTGTGGGTTAAATGAAGTAATACAGCAAAGCACTTGCAACAGTGCCTGGCACTTACCAGATGCTCAGTGAACATTACCTCTGGACCTCTGTTTGGGTCTGTTTCTTTAGGCTCGCTCTCTAGAGAGGGGATTGTTTCATCTGCTGCTTCCCGAAGGATTTTACCAGTTTAGGATGTCAACAGTATTATGTGAAAGGACCAATTTCTCTACGCCCTCACTAGCAGTCATGCCAGGATTTAACTATGTAACTCTCTTTCCCTTTAAAATAATAGTGAAAAAAGGCGCCTGGGTGTCTCAGTCGGTTAAGCGTCTGCCTTTGTCTCAGGTCATGATCCCGGAGTCCTGAGATCGAGCCCCACCTTGGGCTCGCTGCTCATCTGGTAGTCTGCTTCTCCCTCTACCCCTCCTGCCTGCTCTGGTCTCTCTCTGTCTCTCATTCTCTCTCTCTCTCTCAAATAAAAAAATAAAATCTTTTTAAAAATAAAATAAAATCATAGTGAAAAAACAAGTTTGTCTGTATTGGGGCAGCTTGTTATAACTGGAACTCACTTCTGCTCACTGCCCTAAACAGACCTCATGTCACAAAGGTTGGGTTCCAGAGGCTGTTAGTATGTTTGTTTTCCTGAAGCTTGCAGTCCCCAGCTGCTTTCCACCAAATTGTAGTACAAGTTGGTCGTCTGAACCTTCAAAACCCAGCATATTTTATTCCTTACTGAAGTACATAGTACTGGGTATCTGTATGTTTTCCAAAACAATAGTTTGGTATAGTAATATCTGTTGTGGCATATAATAATTTCAATGATTCCTTTCTCTCCTGCCCCCCCCCAAGAAAAGTAATTGGCAAGGGTAACCATAATTTTGGGTTTGCCCAATTTTTACTTATCCTGGTATAATTATTCACCATGCCCACTTCACCCTCAAAAGCGACCTAGTTCAAATGATGAATGACATTGTCGCCTGATCCCCAGGAATTAATCGGCAGCTGGGGTACCTGCCTACACTTGCTACCTTACTACTTTCCTGGGTGACTTTCTACCTGTCCAACAAAGGTTTCAGTTACAGTGCTTTCGCCAGGCTTCACCTGGGAGGCCCTCACATGCGCCCAGCCTGTTTTGAACGCACATTGGCCCAGTATGCATTCCCTCAAGTTTTCACATTTCATCATCTTTTTCCCTCTACATCTTGCTGATAATTGTCAATGGCATAAGCAGGCCAAGGCACCTCAAATTTGTGTCAGAAGTGGCTCTTTGTCCTTCAGAACTGTTTATTCTGCAGCTCGGTTCATCCCATAGGCAAATGTAAATTCCTCATTTCACACCACTTGCAATGTAAAAAATGGTACCTGCTTTCAAGAAGTTCATCTTAAATGTAAACCTCTTCTTACTAGGACTCCTAACACTTGCTGCTCTTGCCCTTATCAAATATGATAAAGTTCTTTATATTCATAAAGTACCCCAAAAACCCTTACACAAGCACAGCGAAGAGGTTCAAGCTGAGTAAGCAGTAGCAAGGACACATCTAAGGTGACACACACATCTAAGGAGCCACCAGGTCCATGATTGGTCAGAGACAGAGTTTTGCTCACAGAATGAAAGATTATAAGTATAGGTGCTTCTGCGTTGGAAAAACAACAAATCAGCTTCTCAATGATGATTACCTTTTGCACTTTAACTGCATTTTAACTGGCATAAAGGTCTTTATGATTTGAGAGGCTCTGTTTTCCCTTAAACAAGTGCCTGCATTCCTTGGGTAATGTATTCAGAGTTTTAAAGGGGAAAAGCAAATGTTTTGAATATGGGATGCTGCCATCTTGAGCTAGTGTCGGATGAATATGGGGCTGTAGTTTATAGGTCAGGATGTGGACTCTCAATGGAAAATTTGTTTTTCCATTTGTTTTAACCAGGCGACTTTCGGATGGTGGTTGGAGAGGATAAGACAAAAGTGTTGAATATTGTGAAGCCCAACATAGCCCACTTTCGTGAGCTCTATGGCAACATACTGCAGGAGAACCCCCAGGTGGTGTATAAGATCCAGCAAGGCAGACTGGAGGTAAACTGTATGTGGGAAATAATTTATATTGTTTCTAAGGCAAGAGCTATTTTAAGAGGAAGAAGTCAGTGTTAGAACAATGTGACTAGTGTGATAACATTTACAGTTTAAAAAGTAGATTTCATATGTAAACATACTAGTCCATGTATTTGGAATAATGCCAAAAGGTTACATAAGAGACTAGTAATAAGAGACCTCCTCTAGGGAAGGGAACCTGGGGCTGATATGGGAGAGGACCTGTCTTTACCATGTGTATCTTTTTTGCCATTTGAAATTCTTATGCATGCTAATTACCAGTCAAAAACAAGTGAAAATAAATTCTCAGATTTGGCTTCTTCATCCTCAATCCTGCTTCCCTCCCCAGATGTAACCTTACCGACAGTTTGGTGTATATTCTCCCAGATCTCTTCTTTTGTACATTTTTATATTTATTTGTACAGATGCACATGTATAGAAGTTTGGTCTTTTTTTTGTTTGGTTTGGTTTTGTATAAATGGACTTTTACACATATTATTCTGACGCTTTTTTTTCCCCTCACTTGTTATGTTTATTATGTCTTGGCTTTCCTTTTGAGATATCAAATGAAACTTTCATTCCAGGTATCTTTAAGAATTATGTTACTAAGTATTTGAAAATAAATATTAAAGGACTTTTCCTTGGGGGAAAGTAATTTGGATTTAAGAGTGTTTAAAACTCTGGAAACCACAGAGTTGGGTTTTTTTTTAATCTTTAGCAAAAAGAACACTGTATTTTACTTTTTTAGTGCTCTTCCTCTTCCAAATAATAGGGGCAACTAATATTATATTGAATATAGACTTTAAGGGAATTTCTAAAACTGAAAGGGAACTTTGAAAAAAAAAAAAGAAATTATTTAAACAAAAAGAAAGAGTAACATGAAATCCCCAGAATACCTACCGCTCAGTTGAACACATTTTGCAAGTTTTTAAAATTTTTTACTTTTCTGAAAGTAATGCATGCACGTTATTTAAAAACCAAATGGAAACAAACTGAGGGCTTCTGGTGCGGGGGGGGATGGGATAGGCTGGTGATGGGTATTAAGGAGGGCACGTATTGCATGGTGCACTGGGTGTTATACGCAACTAATGAATCATGGAACTTTACACCAAAAACTAGTGATGTACTGTATGGTGACTAACATAATATAATAAAAATATTATTATTAAAAAAATAAATAAATAAAAATTAAAAAATAAAAACCAAATGGGACCTCAAGGTTTGTAACAAAAAGTAGCAGTTCCCTACTCGGCACCTTCCTACTTCTCAGGGCTACTTCCCAGAGCTGACTGCTTTCGTCTTGTTAGTGGTCCCTTGTTTACCTCCATGTTTCTAAACAGTATGATTTGACTGTGATTTCTGGTTTTTTTTTCTGTTTTATACTTTGTTTGTGTCATCCATCAATGGAAGATGAGGATTTTTTTTATGCTCTTTTATCACTCCCATCAACACGCACCCGCATGTGCGCGCGCGCACACACACACACACGCGCACACACACACTTCCCTTCCTACCTCACTCTCTCTTGCTCCACATACAGTTACTTCATAATTTTTGGTTAGGTTAATGTTCACTATTTACATTATTATGAAACTTACTTTTTCTTCATTGCTGAGGTATACTACTATGAAATTTCCTTTCCTGTGCAAATTCGTTTTTCTTGGAGTTAATAATTGTCTCATTTTCTTCATTTGCTTGATTTTCTTTGTACCTGTCCCTAATTCATGCCCTCTTACAAATCTGCATAGCTTCTCTCATCATAGACCAACACATCAGGTATTTTCTGTTTCTTATTTTTCTTGGGGACATTTCTTCTGGAGCCCCGTGTGCCCTGTTCTTTCTAAGCTTGCAGCACGGCTCTTCTCCTGGAGCATCTTTTCATGATCACCCTGAGGGTTCTTTCTGTCTTCTCCTTTTGCTAGGTTTTGGTTTTCTTCATCTTTTATCTTCCTTTTTCATGGTTATACTTTAATTTTGGTGAGATACACCTTATAGTACCTCTCTAACATAGGTTGCAAGGAAGGTAAATTTTTTGAGACCATGTACATCTGAACATTCCACCCTTGCACTGATTGCTAGTTGGGGCTACATATCACATTCTAGGTTGGAAATAATTTTCCCTCAGACTTTCTAAGTCATAGCATCAGTTCTTCTAGTTTCTAAGTGTTGTGTTAAAAAGTCCAGTGGCTGAGTAATATTCCATTGTATATATGGACCACATCTTCTTAATCCAGTCATCTGTTGAAGGGCATCTTGGCTCCTTCCACGATTTAGCTATTGTGGACAATGCTACTATGAACATTGGGGTGCATATGGCCCTTCTCTTCACTACGTCTGTATCTTTGGGGTAAATACCCAGTAGTGCAATTGCTGGATCATAGGGTAGCTCAATTTTTAACTTTTTAAGGGTTAAAAATCAAAAAGAACGATTTCTCATCATTTGCTGCAACATGGACGGCACTGGAGGAGATAATGCTAAGTGAAATAAGTCAAGCAGAGAAAGACAATTATCATACGGTTTCTCTCATCTATAGAACATAAGAACTAGGAAGATCGGTAGGAGAAGAAAGGGATAAAGAAAGGGGGGTTAATCAGAAGGGGGAATGAAGCATGAGAGACTATGGACTCTGAGAAACAAACTGAGGGCTTCAGAGGGGAGGGAGGAGGGGGAATGGGATAGGCCGGTGATGGGTAGTAAGGAGGGCACGTATTGCATGGTGCACTGGGTGTTATACGCAACTAATGAATCATGGAACTTTACATCAAAAACCGGGGGTGTACTGTATGGTGACTAACATAATATAATAAAAAAATATTATTATTAAAAAAAAAAGTCCAGTGGCATTCAGATTACCATCCTTTGGATATGACCTTTTTAGCTCTTGGACAGTATTTAGGATCTTTTCCCTTTTTCCAGTCTTAAATTTCATGATGGTTTGTCTTTGTGTATGTGTTTTTCACTATTATTCTGGCACTTCATGAGACTTTTCGGTCTGGAAATTCATGAGCTCCAATTCTAAGAAGTTTTGTTATTTCTATAATTTCTTCTTATCCATTTTCTTTCTTTGTTCTTTCTGGAATTCCTATTAGCTGTTTGTCGGACCTCCTGGTTTGATCTCTTTAATTTCTCTTTCCTCCTTCCTGTTTCTGTGGGGGTTTTTTTCTGCTTTCCAGAAGAATTTTTCAAATTGATCTTCTAGCACCGCTATTAAATTTTTAATTTCCTTTGAATGTTCTTTTCTTACAGCATCCTGTTCTTGTTTTCCAAATGCATTATCTTTTATCACCCCTCTAGGTGTCTTTATTATAATTTTTGAAGTTTTTTCTTGCTCTCTACATTGTCTCTGTTTCTCTTAGTGTCATTTTCTGTAGGATTTCTCCAAAGGGACATCATCTACTCACTGGGATCAGGAAGGATAATGTGCCTAGCTGCCAACTTACAGAAAACTGAGCAAGGGGAGAGGGCTGGGCATTTTCTTTAACCATGAAGATAAACATTTCCAAATTCCTCACTATGGCCTGTGAAAGCCTACGTGATCTAAGTTCTGATTGATCTCTTATCCTGGGGAAACTTACAAGAGTTAGATTCGTGGGCCGAATTACAGTTCTCAGCGCAGCTGAGGCTGTCACTGACACCCACCTGCTCTTTCCCGCACTGCCCATTCCAAACTCCCCTGACCCTCATCTAGCATTTGTGCTGGGCTAGACGAGGTGGCCCAGCCCCTCAGCCTGAGGCATCTGAGACCCGGTCACCATGCCCGTTTCAGGCTATGATTGCTGTCCTTTCCCTTTACCATCAAAATTGGGCAAGGGGTACTAAGAGATGTGTACCAGCAGCTGTCCCCTGATGATCAGTTTCTTCTGCCACTACGGTGACTCCTCTTTGTCTGCTGGGCTTTTGGCATGGCATCTGGAGAGTTGGTGGCAGTCATGGCTTTAAGTTTTGGTCCTGAAGTTGTAGGGATGGGAAGCACCCATTTCCTGAGTGGGTCACTGGGAACAATAGGAAACAAGGCTACTTCTTCCATCCTTGGTTCCCAGACCTAGGCATTCCACTGGTTGGGAACAAGGTACTATTTAACAGGCATTAATTTAGGATGTGTATGCACCCCATTCTCACTGGGTATCATCGCCAAGCCGCTGGCTCAGCTCTTCATTGCTCTGTCATAGGATTTTTTAAATGATGGCACTATTAGCATTTTAGGCTGGATAATTCTTTGCTGTGTGGCCCCCAGATTTCCTCTTTTTGAGAACTGCACTATCAGTCTGGCAGCTGTGGTGCAGTATATGGTAGGAAGAGTGGAGCCATGGTCTGTGCCCATTGCTATACCTCTGTACCTCTTTTGCTCTAAAATGGGTCCCATAAGTGATGTTACATGGTACAGCCATGTTGGTGAAGCAAGCATTCCATAGGCCCTGTAATGGTACTGGCTAGGTCCTGTGGGCAGGAAGGGCAAACCCATGCTCAGAATATGTGTTACTTCCAGTTAAGATGAATTATGGCCCCTTCCCAGGTGGAAGGGGTCCAAAGTAGTTAACTTCCACCATGTGCTGTTTAGTCTCAAGAGATGGTCTTATTATCAGGATCTCAGTTTTGGCTTCTGTTGCTGTCAGAATAGACGTTAACAACAGCAGTAGCTAAGTCAGCCTGGGACCTAGGCAGAGCCTCTATCCCTGCCACCATGGCTACTCCTTTTATAAGCTTTGTGCTTGAGGCTATTGAATTAACTGGCTGAGTTGTTCTTTTGGTTACTGTTGATTCTTCTGTGAAGGATGCTTTCTTGTGGACGTTAGCAGACTACAAAGATCTTCACACTTCGTGCACACCTCCCATAGATCCACCCGCATGCCTCTTCTCCCAAGTTTTTTGTCTTTAGTCTTCTGGTCTTTTTCCTTTCGGCCCAACCAACCAACGAACCATTCTTTACTCCCCATGGGTCTTTGTATATTCTTACCTGGGGCTACGTTCTCCATGTGAAGTGGATGACCAGGTACACCACCTGAAGCATTCCCATTTGAGAGGATTTCCCCTCTTGAATGTCTTTCAGGGCTATCCCTGAGTGAGGCTGTAATGCATCGTTTTCAGCTTGTACATACCAAGCCAAATCATCCATGCAGCAAGCTCATCCTTTATCCTCTGAAAACCAGTCACAAGGGAACCTCCATGTAGCCATAGGCATGAACCAGTGGAGAAATAGAATGGTATGCACTGCTGCAACAGCGCGTAGTGGGTATTACGGGGCCTGGGTTTCCTGCATGTGCCACTTACTTGTGCCCTCTGGCCTTACTCATGTGGAATGCTAGTGTACCTCTTCCATCTTAAAGTGGATTCCTGTTGAGCCTGCCTGACCTTAAGATCTGGTGAATACTAGAGATCTCAGTTCCTGATGGGCAGTTCTTGATGCGTGGTCTTTCGTTGCTCCATGGTTAGAAGCTCCATCTCTACCGGAGTCTCACATCTCAGAGCTGATTTCAAATGGTGCATTGCTCTTCACTGCAGATGGCATGGCCTTGCTCCAGAACCCTAGCAGTCTACATTGTGATTTCCCGCTGGGAACCTACCACAAGCTTCCTGTCGCTTCTTTTTATACCGAAGATACCTTTGGAACTATAGTTTTTACAGGGTTGTATGGCCCAAGTGGGGGGCTGCTTGCTCTGCTGCCTGGGTCTGTTGCAGGCTCTTTTCTGCTCTGAGCCTCACAAACCTGGCATCCTTTTATACCACTTGGTTAACGGGTCTGAACATTACAGCCAATTGTGCAATCTGCTGCCTCTAAAACCTGAAGAGGCTTACCAAGCATCATGCTTCATTCTTAGCCGTGAGAGATACGAGATGCAACAAGTTGATCTTTACTTCGGAGAGGTTGTCCCAGCATGCGTGAGACCGCCTGACCCCTAAACACTTCGTGATGTGGTAGACTGCTACGACTTCGTGGGGTTTATCTTCTACACCCTGGAGTACATTTATCTACCAGGCATTCCAGTGTACTTGCCGCTATTGTTTACCAGGTCACAGTAGCAACATACCATCGATGCAGTGGATCAGCCTGAGACTGTACAGTGTCCATGGTCTGGTTTCCTTGGGATATCTTGTGACAGAGGATGGGAGAGTTAACATAGCCCTGAGGCAAACCATAAGATACACTATTGTCCGTCTCATGAGAGCGAGCTGCTTCTGATCCTCCTTCCTAATAAAGATGAAAAGGAATGCATTCCCCTGGTCTTGGCGTCATCCAGATACCTGCAGTTCTGTTGACTTGCTCGAACAGATTTACCACAGCCGGCACAGCAGATACAACTGGGACTTCTGCTTGCATGAGTTGTGGTAGTCTGCTGTAGTCTTCCAGAACCCGTTTGGATTTTGTAAGGGCCAGACTTAGTGGAAATATGAGGGAGACCATTAGCCTTTGTATTAGTCGGAGTTCTCCAAAGAAACAGAGCCAGTGGGATATATAGAGATTTATTTTAAGGAATTAAACTGTGGAGGCTGACATATTTGAAATTTGCAGAGCACGCCAGCAGGCTGGAGACCTAGGGAAGAGTATGTTGTAATTTTAAGTCTGAGGGCAATCTGGAGGCAGAATTCCTTCTTCCTGGGGCACCTGGGTAGCTCAGTCATTAAGCATCTGCCTTCGGCCCAGGGTGTGATCCCAGGGTCCTGGGATCAAGCCCCACATCGGGCTCCCTGCTCCTCTGGGAGCCTGCTTCTTCCTCTCCCACTCCCCCTGCTTTGTTCTCTCTCTCGCTGGCTATCTCTCTTTCTGTCAAATAAATAAATAAAATCTTAAAAAAAAAAAAAAGAATTCCTTCTTCCTCAGATACTTTAGTCTTTTTTCTTAAGGCCTTTGACTGATTAGGTGAGGCCCACCTGCATTGTAGAGGGTTATCTACTTCACTCAGAGTCTGCTGACTTAAATGTTAATTATATCTTAAAAAATATTTTTATAATAACATCTGGACTAATGTTTGACCAAGCAATTAAGCACTGTAGCCTAGCCAAGTGACACAAAATTAAACATGACACCCCTGCATCCTTTAGGTTTACAGATAACACTAATCTCTGCCTTTCCTCCTGAGAGGTGGTGTTTGTTGTTGTTGTTTTTTAATTACTGTCTTGCATAAGAGGTAAAATGGCAGCTTCGGAGGCTTCCCCTTGGCCTTCCATAGTATGACAGCTCTAAAGTGCCGTCATAGAGTATCCTCTTTAGGACCGCTCCTGGTAGGTATTGTGTAGGATCGGGATTGAGCGGATTTGAAACAAGCCCCCATCTGATCCTACGGTGGCACCGTGGAACTAGATGGCCATGCCTAGTTGTCCCAGCCTTTGTACTCATGCATCATCCAGTCATTGGATCCAGGCAGCTCCCTTTGGCTGAGGACAGGTCTGGGAGGGGCGCTAAGAGGGATTCAGCGAACTTTCCCAGCAGCTAGTGGAATGAGTACCTTGGCCCTTAAGCCAGGATCTGGGTGGTACAACACAGCATCCGGTATCCTGTGACCACATCTGCTTTTTTAAAACATCAGCTTTATTGAGATATTATTCAAATACCATAAAATTCAGTGGTTTTTAGTATATTCACAGAGTTGTGCAACTATCACCACAATCTAATTTTACAACATTTCCATCACTCGAAAAAGAAACACCACATCCATTAGCAGACCCTAGTTTCCCCTCCCCACAGGCAGCCGCTAATCTGTTTTCTGCCTCTATGGATTTGTCTGTTCTGGACACTTCATATAAATGGAACCATACAATGTGTGGTCTTTTCGTATCTGCTTTTAAAGTGCGGTTTGACTTTCACGGTTTTTTTAAAATTTCTTCTCCTTTATTTTCTGACTCTCACAATTTAATTGAATGCTTTCACTTCCATGTTTTAATGAGAATCAAAGAGGATAATTACACAAAATTTAGCAATTTATTTGAAAATGTCACCTAATATTTTGTCTTTCAAGCAAAAATTCCAATGCGTTCTTTTCCTCAAGAGAAAGCAGTAGCAAATACTATTTTTTAACTCCTTGTATTACTCAAGCCATTTTGGTATCTCTGAAATTCCTGAAAGCTTCATAGATAAAGCCTTACAGAAATATAGGATCCTTTTGACTAATCTCAATTCTTAGCCCCAAAATATGAGTCCATAAATGTTATTTCTAATGTATTTTACAGTAGTATCCACATTTTTTGTCATTTATTGAAGCGAAGCTAAATAGAGTTCAAATTCTGTGGATTTAGAATCCTTTTAATGATAAATATAAAATATTGAGGTTAAAAAAAAAACCTTTACTGGAGCCACTAGATAATAGTACTTTGTTCTTCTTGGCATAAATTTTATAGAAAACTATAAAAATCCAGACATTAATACTCAATAAATATTTGTTAAATGAAAAAAGTGGTAGAATGAGTGAATTCTAAGTGTTAATAAGAAAGTTAGTCATATCTGGAAAATCCAAATCTAAAATTTAATATATTCATTTGTCTAATTTTTTTTTCTTACTGTTCTCTTAGTCAAAGTTAAAACCTAACCATTTGTTGAAAGAACACAAGACAGATTCTTACCTGAAAAATAATGAGATGAGCCGTTGAGGGCGGTGCTACTGGTTCTCGCCTTGGCAGGCAGGCAGTGTTTACATGATTTTGTAAAAACTTAGTTCCATGAAGTAAAGTATATTAGACCAGGAGTTAGGGAAGCTAGGTGTGGCCTTGGCTCTGTGGCTAACTTTGGATTCAAAGTGAAGTCTGATGCATAGTTTGTATGTTTTATTTCTGTATTTATCTTTCAGCTTGATGTATTTAGAATATGTGGGGCACAGAAACCACTGGTGTAATTTAATCCTACTTAAGAAATAACGACAACTAAGTTTTATTGATGCATTTATTCATTCCCTTACTCAATGAGTGTTTTTTGACAACCTACTGTGTGCCAGGGGATTAAAAGCAAATAAGCTTAGTCTTTGTCCTCAGTTTGTACCTACAGTTAATGAAATACAGCATGGTGAATAAAAAGGCCCAGAAGGCAGGAGACACAAGGTTAGACGCCGCTCTCTCCGAGTGGCTCTGTGACACTGGCTGTGTCACTCAGTGCCCCTCTGTTTAAAATGGGAGAGTCTGAGTGCCTGGATTTGCTGAGCCTCAGTGAATGTTGGCAGCAGCCCCACTTCCTTCAGCTGCTGGATGTAAGACAAATAGAAATTTTAAAACTGAAAGTCAGAAATTGATCCTTGAAAGAGGCTTCTGTTCTTTTCTCATGTAAAAGTGGACTATTACAGGAAAAGAGTTGGCCTTTTTGAAGGAACTTAGCATCTGAACTCTTGTGCATTCAGTTTCAGAAAGGAGCAAGTCGGGGCACCTGGGTAGCGCAGTCGTTAGGCGTCTGCCTTCGGCTCAGGGCGTGATCCCGGCGTTATGGGATCGAGTCCCACATCAGGCTCCTCCGCTGGGAGCCTGCTTCTTCCTCTCCCACTCCCCCTGCTTGTGTTCCCTCTCTCGCTGGCTGTCTCTCTGTCACANCAAAAAAAAAAAAAAAATTTTTAAAAAAAAAAAAAAAAAAAAAAAGAAAGGAGCAAGTCTCCTTAGCATGCTGTCTGGTCTGGGGTATGGGTTCATGTATGTTTATGTGACTTGAAAGAGAAGCCCGTGTCTTTGAATCTTTATAGAATTAAAAGAACTTTACATAGACGTTATCTTTTTTTTCCCCTTAGATAGATAAAAGCCCAGAAGGACAATTCACTCAGCTAATGACATTGCCCAAAACATTACAGCAACAAATAAATCATATTATGGACCCTCCTGGAAAAAACAGAGATGTGGAAGAAACTTTATTTCAAGTTGCTCATGATCCTGACTGTGGAGAAGTGGTGCGACTAGGTATGTTTATGGATTTGGCGTTAAGGAAGTGCTGGCCATGGGTAAAAAGCAAAGTTTGCGACTGAGATGTATTTTTTATATTTTCTTGCCTAATGAGATTGAGAGACAGATTGTCTCAGGGAAGAAGAAAGCACTAACAATCTGGGGTTTTTCCAAATCTAAACTGTCATTTGTTTGAAGTAGAGTGGTGAAAGTACTTCTGTTTTCAGATTCCTGGGTCCTAAATCACTGTCAGAGGGGGAAACAATGTTTGTTTAGTTCCAAGAGCGTAACTTCTAGAAGTTATTCCAAAGACTCCTCTGTGTCCTTCATGGTGGTCTGAGAAGGAAGGAGACTGGTGACATTTTTAGTGCTTTTATAACATCAAGAACACAGCTTTCATCAGCCGACTCCTGTTCAGTGTGTCTCATAGCGTGTTCAGTCAGTTCCCTCTGACATGGCCCATGTTCCACATATTATCCCCAGGGCCTTCCCAATGTTTACCCAAAAATCTTATCTTCAGAGACCCACTTCCCTTTGAGGTGTTAAAGATAATTTACAAGGGCTGTCAGTAAAGAAATAATCATGATTGAAAATGACTCCCTTCCCCAGATGAGCACGTTCTCCTGTTTTATTGAAACAGGAAATATTTCCTGAGCTCCTGAAGGATGCAAGCTACTGCCCTAGATGCCCTTCCCAGTGATGTACTCTCCCAGGGACCTGCCCCAGGCCATCAGAGCATATGTTTAGGTTACCAGGTACCTATTCTGAAGATAAGTGAGGAGGCACGTTGTTTGTTTTCATTTTAACATGATTCTGGTCACAATATGGTCTCTGCTGCCTTTGTGAGAGGATGAAGGATGGAGTCCCGTGTATGTTTTCAGAATGAAAGTTTTTCTCCGAGGCAGAAACTTTGGGTTCTTTTTAATCATTTCAGATCTTGGGGTTGAGAACCAGCAACCTTAAGCAGATTTAAAGTCATAAAATGACCTTTGAGTGTGACTTAATCCACCCCGTTTTAATTAAGGTGAGGAGGCCCAGGCCCAGAGGGGCCAGGCATTTGCCTGAGCTCACATGGCTGGTGGTGACACGGCTGGCAGCTCTGGTCTCCTGGCCCCCAATCCTGATACCGCTTCTACTGTCATTCTGCGACACCAGGGCAGAGCTCGATTTGCTGGTTTTATTGGATAACTGGAAAGAATATTTTGTTTTAGGTTTTTAAAAGTGTTAAGATGACTAACATCTGGCTTTTTTGGCATCCTTGTTGCTTTGCTCTCATAGGGCTTTCAGCAATTGTGAGACCTTCTAGTATGAAACAGAGCACCAAAGGCATTTTCACTGCTGGTAAGAACTTTCAAAAGTCTATGGTTGTTTTTTTTGGTTTTTTGGTTTTTGTTTTTGACAAAAGTTACGTTTAATTCACAATGTAGTGAAGGTTACCGGAAACAAAGCTACACACAAAGCGTGAAAAGGCCTATTACACAAATGTACATATTTCTATACAAAGCTCCTGTCACCGTTTGCTACCCTCGTCTCCTGTGTCTGTTAGGTGAGCCGAGTCCTGGAGCTCTGGGTTATGAGAGCTCTGTCAAGAGAGGGGGGAGGGGAAGAGCCTCTGAACCAACACCTAAAAATGCCCTCTTAGAGACATCAGTTACTTGCAAAATAAATCATTTCCTTTTCGAAGATCCAGGCTTAATGTACCTGCTGGATTGAGTGGCCTCAGCATTCCTGATTAAAACGTAAAGCTTTATCGGTATCGTACGAGTACTTCTGAAGTGCTGAATTTTGATGGTCGTGAACTAGAACGTAGCAGTGGTGTACAGACAGGCAAAACAGCCCTGTCATCTGGTCTGAAACAGTCAAACCATGTGAGGTGCTGTTGGAAGCCTTACTGCCCCTCTCAGTTTTCTGAATAACTCCCTGGGTGCAGGTTGTCCCCTCATTTTAGGATTTATGGAAGTCACATGTGCATATTGTTGCCAAAGCAGCAGTACCTTGCCCTTCCCCCACCCATTTCCCCTCTCCAGAGACAACTGCTTCTAACTCTCCTAGCGGGTTGGTTTTATTTCCACTGCCAGTTTCCTAAATAGTAGGCGTATACTGCTGTTTGCTCCTTTTCAGTTATGGGCATCATCTGTGGACTTCTCACTCTGGCGGATTAAAATTCAGCTCTCATACCCATCCCGCCACACACACTCACCCCTCCCATCCCTTGGTCCTCGGGTAATGGCTGTGTGGCTTTGGTGAAGCCAGTTGTCAGAGTTTACAGCGTATGACTCTGTTACTATGATTCATAGGTGAGCCATATCATACCCTTTTCCTTCCCTGCACGACTCTCTTTTCCCACGGAGATTGTCTTCCCCTGTGTAATGGGAGGGATCCCCCGTCTCCCGTCTCTTGTGTCTTTTACTTTTGTGATATACACTCTCATTTTGGTGAAGCACACCTCCAGTAACTTCTGAGAAAGGATGCGGGGAGGCAAATCGGGAGACCATGTATAGCTAGAAAAATTTTTAGCTAACCCTCACAGATAATTAACACTAAGGCTAGAGATAGATTAGAAATCATTTCTTTAAGAATTTCTATATCATTATTCCTAGTATCTTCTCACTTGAGGATTGCTATGGAGGTCCAAAGCCATTCTGATTCTTAGTCCTTTGTGTATGTTCTTTCTGGAAGCCAGTTAGGTCTTCACTTGCCCCCAGGGCTCTGACATTTCTCAGTGATATGCTTTGATAATGAATCTGTTTTTATCTACTTTACTGGGTACTCATTGCCCTTTCATTTTAGAACCTCAGAAAATAATATAAGAAATTTTTCTTTTATTGTTTTTTTACCTTCTTCCCATCTGTTTTCTCTCTTGTCTTTCTGGAACTCCTTTTATTCAGATATTGGACCTCCTGGAAGAGCCCTTTGGTTTTCTTTCGTTTCCTATTTTTGATTTCTGTCTTTTTGCTCTGCTTTCTGGGAGATTTTTTCAGCTTTAGTTTCCAGCCCTTCTATTGAGTATTTTATTTCTGCTATTATATTTTCAATTTCCAGGAGCTCTTTTCTGTGTTCTTTCTTTATTCTCTAATATACATTTTTTATTTTTTTTAAGATTTATTTATTTGAGAGTGAAAGAGATCGCACATGTGTTCATGCAAGCATGGGGTGGGGCAGAGGGAGAGAATCTCAAGCAGACTCCACGCTGAGTGCAGAGCCCTATGTGGGGCTTGATCTCACAACCCTGAGATAATAACCTGAGCTGAAATCAGGAGTCAGACGCTTATCCAACTGAGCCACCCAGGCACCCCTGAATGTACATTAAAAAAAAAAAAAATTAAACATCCTGTTCTTGTTTTATGGGCTTAAGCATTTGAACATATCTTTGGATATTGCCACATTGCCCTCCAGAGTGGTTGAATCAATTTATAGTACTATTAGCAGGAAATTAGAGTTCTCTTTTCTCCCCGTTCTCTCCAACACTTGGTATTGTCAAATGACGGACTTTCCTAGTTTGGTCTTTCTTTATGTGACCATCTACCGAGCCTTTCTAATGTGCCAGCCATGCAGGATACACAAGTGCACACAACACCATCCTGCCTTCAAAGAGTTCATAATCTAGAAAGGGAGATAGATGTGTAAATAGAAATTTGCGGTACTGGATGATAGATGGCACAGAGGTAATCGAAGTTAGGGGTAATCTTTCAGCCTGATTCTGATCCCTGGGCTGAGATTGCCTGGAAGCTGGTGTGCTCACACCTCTTAACCTCTCACCCCAGCTGCCTGGATACCCAGCTGTGTTTGGCCCCAAGGACACAGTGCTGCCCCTCCTGAGTCTTTGGAAAGATTCAGCCAAAAATTCAACAAAGATTTAGTAGCTCATGTGCCAGATCTACTCAGCTGAAGATCTTCCTACTATGCAGGAGTGCATAGCTTTGCATTTCCAATTAAGATATTTATTTAATCTATGTTCCTGCTGGTTTATCCTGGCAAGGCTGAAGATGAGGTGTTTTTGTTTGGTTGGGTGGTTCAGGCTATTAATCTGTGATTTGCATGATTGCAGCTTCTTGGGTGAGGCTAAATGCTTTGTGTTTTTGTTTTTTGTAGGGTTTTTTTGGGCTTCTTGTCCCATAAGGAATTATTAGATTTATGGATTTTTTTGTTTTTTAGTTGTGATCATGTGTTATGGGGTTTTTAAATTTTCCTTTTCTTTTAGAAATACATATTAAAATTTTTACAGATGAAATGACAGGATGTCTGAGATTTGCTTGAAAATAAAACATGGCTGGGACGCCTGGGTGGCTCAGTTGGTTAAGCATCTGCCTGCGGCTCAGGTCATGATCCCAGAGTCCTGGGATTGAGTCCCACATCTGGCTCCTTGCTCAGGAGGGGGACTGCTTCTCTCTCTGCCTGCCGCTCCCCCTGCTTGTGTGCTGTCTTGCTCTCACATGCTGTCTCTCTCTCTCTCCGGTAAATAAATAAATAAAATCTTAAAAATAAAATAGAACATAGTGGAGGGAAGTGGATTGGGGTGGATGACACAGGATTCGCCCTGAGTTGATATATTGTTGAAGCTGAGTGAAGAAACATGAGACGTGTTCTATTCTTCTTTTATAAGTTTTAATTTTTCTCTAATAAAATGTTTTTAAAAATCTATCCTCATCACCTCTTGACACTTCAACCTTAAATCAACCTTTGGTCTTCTTTCCACCCATCCTTTCCAGTGGCCAGCAGAGGGCAGTGGGTGATACAGAAGCCACAGCCCAGTTTTCCTGTGGCCGCCCTAGTGCCCGGGCTCGTTCCTGCGCGTGCTCACTGCCTCCTTCCCTTTCCTTTCTAAAGAGGCCTTATTGGATCCTGGAAGGCCAGAATACCGGAATATATGCAGCCTGCTCTGTGGGTGCAGAATCTGTGGAAAGTGACGCGCATCCCTTCAAAGTCTGTGGGTTTACTTACCTTATGCTCTGGCTTCTCTGGTTTTATGGTGCTTGTGAGCTGTGGTGAAGGCGCTCAGGCCAGAGCCCCAGAGCCTGGGGCTCATATTCCAACTTAACTACTGTGACTTGGGCAAGTTACCTAATTTTTCTGAGTTTTAATTTCATAGGGTTAATTATACTTGCCTCACCAGGTTGTGAAAATTACATCTTATGCTAAATAAACCCATCTAGCACTGTGCCTGGACTTTCTCTTTTTGGTATCATTACCTAAAAGTTTCCTGACCCCTCTTTAGAATAGGCTTCTTTGCACTGTCATATTCAGATGGCATTCTCCCACCCAGTAACCAGGTCTCTAGTTGGAGTAAATTAGCAACGAAAGGCCCCGAGTGGCTGGTTTACTGTTTCTCTTCCCTCTGACTTCACAGCAAGCTTCAGAGCCTCTATGCTTCTGCATGTCGTTCTTTAGAAAGTCTTCTCATTGTGGTCCTGGCTGTCGTTCCGCTTGCTTTGCTAAGGTAAAACCCTCCAAGTTCTACTTGTGTTCCGTTTTTCAGCTAGCTGATGCATCATATGCGGGGTGAGAAAACCTGTGTATTTGATGGAGTTTGTATTCCTTAGTAGCCATTCTCACCCTTCCCCTTCGCATCGTCCCACTCAGTGGGGGTGAAAAGGAAGCTTCGGTCTTCTCCCTTAGCTAGTGAATACCTTTTATATTCAGGTACAGTTCAACTCAGAGAGATCGCTAACCGAGGAGCAAAGCTTGGGGTCAGAGACCTGGACTTGAGTTGTAGCCGCTCATTTCTTCACTCTGTAACCTTGGCATGTTAAGTAGCCCTTCTTCCTTGAAATGGAGGGGGTGTTAATACCCAGCTCGCTACATGTTCTGAGAGTGTCCAGTATGTACCTAGTAGGTGCTTTATAAACTTGGGTGAGTCTAGATCTAAGTATCACTCTATTCCCAGACAAGATAAAGGCCAGGCATCTATAACCAGCCAAGAGGATTGCCTTTACTCATAAACCGAGTTGGATACACAGTTGCCTGTTCTCATGTGGGCTGACCCTCTGTCCGTATTAGTTCCCTTGAGATCCCCTCATCATCAGATACACCCGTGTTCCAAGGTGAGTACAGAAATGCCTCCAAAGCCAAACACTGTTTTCCCATTTTAGCCTAACTCACCAGCAGCTCAGAAGTGAAAGGCCATTTAGTCTCCTGATACTTGCCTGCTCTTCTTTTCATGGTAGCAGCAGATGACATCACTCTCAAACTGGTCACAGAGGACCACCTAAGCAAATTGTCGGATTCTCAGCAGCAGCAGCCTTCACGTTACTAACCCGAGTCTTCTGGTACCGGGACTAGGAGAGAGATGGGGGAGTTATTGGTAAAACTGAGAAGGAAGCAGGAGCCGGCAAGGGGAGCCTGAAAAGCCACGCAGAGGAATTCAGAATTTATTTTGAGGGTGGAGGGAAGCCAAGGAAGGATTGTAGAAAGACCTTGATAGCTGGAGAGTAGAGAGCAGATGGAAGGGAGCTAATGCTCTTGCTCAGGAAACTGATTAGCTATGGTTGCAGCCAGTCAGGAGAGGAGTTAGGCAGCCTGAACTCGGGTCATTGCAGTACAGGCAGAGAAGAGACGCCCACAATATTTTTTTTTTTCTATTTTAATAATTTCTATTTTGTTATATTAATCACCATACAGTACATCCCCAGTTTTTGATGCAATGTTCCATGATTCATTATTTGCATATAACACCCAGTGCACCATGCAGTATGTGCCCGCACACAATATTTAGAGGGCAAGTTCCCTGTTCTGGATGGTTGGAGGGATATGGGAAGTGAAGGAGGGAGAGGAGTCAGAGATAATTCCGTATCTGGCTTGCGAAGTGGTGGACGGTGGTCCCATTCCCCAGAGGTGGGAAAGGTTGGAGAAGATGATGAGCGTAATTTCTGAAATCTTGCTTTATTTTTCCCTACCTGACTTTCTGCTCAGTCAGAACTGACTCTGGGGACAGATACCTATTTACCTCTCTAGCTTCAAAGGATTCACCTGAATTAACAAGACAGGTTTAGTCTTGTTCCTAAAAAGTTTCTGGCATGCCTGAGGGGTTCTTTACCAGCCCTTTCCTGAAACACAAGAGAATGGATTGTCGGTTATCCTCTGCTTCTGATCTCTTATAACTAAAACACTTCTTCCATTTTTTGGTACCTGCACATTAAATAAGAACACATAATAATAGTTAAGGTTTTTTTTTCCTCGTGATTTGCTTATTAATAACTTGAGAGTCCTTAAAATAAGTCTGTACTTCTGCTTCAAGAGACTTTCTTTGTAGATAATATCTAACTGTGGTTGGAAAATAATTGAAAGAGTGTTTGGGGGCTTACTGATTTTCCCTCCTAAATATCTGAAATGTAGGACTATGGGAAGGGAGAGACCTCTCACAAACTACTCGTATCTCTGTCTCACATTGTTTCCTGGAGAACCATGTCTGTCTCTGGACCCATCTTATTTACGGTCACACAGGGATTCATGGTCTTACATGTGTAGTGACTTTGCTGCAGGTCACGCGAAACAGGCTGGAAATCGACAGAAGTGAAACTTGAGGTGCCAGATATTTAAGTAGATTTCTATACACTTCCAAAAAAGACCTGACTTTAGATACTAGTCAAAATTCGTAATGACTCACTTTAGGTAGATAAGGATATGTCTAAAGACATTGTTATCTAAAGAGATGTTGCATCTTTATCCATTGGGGAAGGAACATGGTTTTTAAAGTTTCTCTCTTAGCAGGCTGTCTTCCCTGAAGACACATTCTAAATGCAGACTTCCTAAGTCACCATCCTTTTCTATGGAAAGAGAGCAGAAACCAAAAGTAGGCTTAATGTAAGCCAAGTAGTATTCTGTGGATTGTAAGCTCTGTGAGAGCAGAGACCATAACCATAACCTCAACATTAGTTCAATGTCTTATATAGATGCTCAATAAATATTAGTGCAGTGGATTTCAGTGACTGAGTAAATGAAAGATTTAGGTTTTCTGGTAGTAGAAAAAAAACTTCCATAGATACAGAAAAGTGCACAAATCATACATTTGGTGAATTTTCACCAAGTGAACACACTCATGAACCTAGGACCCAGATGAAGAAATAGAACAGGACTGTCCCCCAGATGGTGTGCCAGTCATAGTCACTAGTCCTCCAGGAGTAACTACTCTCTGACTTCCAATGCCATGCTTCTATTGTGCCCATTTTTGAACGTTAGATAGATATGTAGGCTCCCGTGTCTTTCACTCCTCTTTACATCAGTGAAATTCAACATGGCGTTGGGAGCAGCAATAGTTCATTTATCCTCATTGCAACGAGTCCATTGTATGATTACACCACGGTGTATCTACTCCCTTGTTCGTGGTTTCTTGGGTTGGTTCCAGTTTGGGGCCCTTACAGGTAGTGCTGCTGTGAATGTTTTCGTACCTGTCTTTTGGTAGGCGAACACATGCATTTCTCGTAGGTGCGTACCTAGGGGGTAGAATTACAGCATCACAGTGTGTGTGAATGGTCTGCTTTGGTACTACTACCGAACAGTTGTCCACATGACACTCCCACTAGCTGAGCTCTCAGCGCAGCTCCTCCTCACTTGGTACTCCATGTCTTTTTCATTGTAAGCACTCCAGTAGGTGAGTAGTGGTATCATATTGGAGTTTAATTTACGTTTTCCTGATGACTCATGAAGCTGGGCATTTGTTCACGTTTATTTAGATATCTTCTTTTGTGAAGTGCCTATTCTAGTGTTTTGCTCATTTTTCTATTCAGTTGTCTGCCTTTTCTTACTGAATTCCTCATATAGTCTGGATATAGGTCCTTTGTCTGGTATATGTAACACAAAAGTCTCCTGCTGGGGGCTGAGGGGCTGTCATTTTACTCTCTTGATGGTGTCTTTTGATAAAAAGACATTCTTAATTTTATTCAATTCAGTTTGTCAGTTTTGTCCTTTATGGGTAGCAGCTTTTGTGCCCTGTATAGGAAAGGCTGCCCACCACAACTTCGTGGAGTTTTAGTTTTCCACCTACGTTGTAATTAGAATATTAAGGCAGAAAGGATCCTTCATTCCAGTTGGTTGGTTCTTAACCTTCTGCAAATCCTGGCTTCCTGTGAAAACCCCCGGCACAGCAGTACACACATGCATACACACAGCAAACTTTCCTGGTTTCCGCCTAACTCTCCTGCAGACCGACGTTGAAATCTGTCCATGGCCTCTTGTCAGGGAACCCCAAACTAGTCCAACCGGTCTTTTTACAGATGAGGAAGTTGAGGCCTAGGGAGGGTACGTCACACTGCAAGTTTGTGGTCCAGTTGGGATCCGAATTCAGGTCCCTTGACTCCTATTTCAGTGCTCTTTCTAGTACAATTCCCTGCTGCAGTCTTTCTGAGAATCTCAGTTAGAGCCATCTAAGAGAGAGACTGTTTTTAATGAAGGGAGGTTTCTTTTTTTTTTAAGATTTTATTTTTTTGAGAGTGAGAGTGAAAGAGAAAGAGAACACGAGCCAGGGGAGAGGGAGAGGGAGAAGCAGACTCCCTGCTGAGCAGGGAGCCCAACGCGGGACTCGATCCCAGGACCCTGAGATCACGACCTGAGCCGAAAGCAGATACTTAACCAACTGAGCCACCCAGGCACCCCAATGAAGGGAGGTTTCTATGCAGTAGCAGCAAAATATGGCTACATGGTGACACTCAGGTACTTTAGATATTTACCTTAAATGTTAAAGTCTAGCATGTCTGTATGTAAGGTTTGTGAAGTTGAGCTGCGACTGATCATGGCTGATGCATCTTCCTCTAGCTGTGACTCAGTGTCCTGGGGTTGCTGTGTTGAACCTTACTGTATGCACCTACCTGTGTTCTGCTTTGTGTCTCGATTGGTTCTGGCTGGAATATTAAAAAGCACCTTACATAAGAAGTTTCCAGTCTCAATGCTCAAGTGGGTGAGGTTCACCAATGTGGTTGCTCCAGGGAGAATATTAAAAGAGGTGGAGGCAGGGGAAAGGAGCTCTGAGTTTCTTGACTAGGCTAAGTCCATTTGCAAACAGTAGGCAAGCTGGGCCAGAGTTTCTAGAAGTATTTGCTAACAGTTTTCCTGGTATGCAGCCTTTTTACCTGCCACTGCCTGCAGTAGGTTCTTCAAAGATTCTGAGCAGACTGGGCAGCTTACAGGTAACAGGCCCAGGTATTTTCAAGAGACCACTCAAACCCCAGTACTAGAAGTCTCCAAATTTAATCCTTTTACCTCATCCACAGTGTCTACCAATGCTTAAAGCGCACTGCCAGAGGTGTGCATTTCAGACATGCAGCACAGACCACAATTCATATCTCCTGGGGAAGAAGACCGTTTGGTTCTTTGGGCCACACCCTGAAACACAGACTAAATGATCTCATCCTTAGCACAAAGGAAGTCGAGCCCATAGTACCATCTGCAAATAGGATCCCATTAGACCTGACAGACAGATAGCATCCCATTATTCTACCCCATCACTTCTGTCCCATTAGCCCCCAGAGAGCTTTCTTCTACAGTTTCATCAGGTATTTGTGATTAAGTAGGTGGGGGGTGCTAGAAGGTCAGATAGCTCAGTGAGGTGCATCTGTTCCATCATTTCAAAAGCATTTACTGAGTACCTACTATGTGTTAGGTACTGTACCAGGTGATGGGGATACAGGGATGAATGGAACAAGCTCTCTGTCCTTGAGGAGCTCCCAGCCTAGGAAGAGGGACAGGTCAGTAAGCTGACGAGTGGAAAATGCACGTGTGAGAGGTCAGCACAGGTGCTCTGGGACCAAGAGGAGCTATGTCTGAGTTGGCCTGGGGTGTCCAGGGAGGCACTTCTGTAGAAGGAATCTGAAAGGGGACGAGGAGTGTACAGGTGGAAAGTGATGGAACCAACATTTGTTCTAGGCAGGCTGGTGGCATACACAGTGATAAAGCAGCAGGGAGCTGGGGGTGGTTGGGATGCCAGCGTAGAAGGGAGCTGAGGACACCCAGTTACACACAGAGTTTGCTTTATTTTCCTTTCGCCTCTTTAAAAGAGCTACTCAAGTCAGAGGTTGATGATATACTCGTAACTTGGAAGATTCACTTATCCCATTAACTCAGGTACCTTTGGGATCCGTGTCACTGCTGGAGTAGATGCCTAAATCAGAATCTCTTCCCCTTATGTTGATCATGGTGACCTTTAATCATCTTCTGCTCCCAGGGTCTCCTGGGCCCCCCAGTCAGCCCATTACTGCCCCACTCCAAAGACAGGTCTCTGGTCAGGATATCATGGAAACTAGCTGAGTATGTAGTCCACAAGCACCAATCTCCTCACCATCTCTTTTTTTTGTCTTTTAGGTGTGAAGAAATCAGTGGTTTATAGTTCACTAAAGCTACACAAAATGTGGAAAGGATGGCTAAGGAAAACATCCTGATTTTGCTTGCTTTTATATGTGTTATGTATAGATGAATAAAGCGATCCTTTTTGACAGAACAATGTTTGCTACCTTGACCCACTGCTTGAATTTGAAGATACCTAGGTTTGTATATTTGACTTTGAAATGTAGGTGTTAGACCTTTATCCGGGGGACCCAAATACCTTTGAGGACAAGCAAATGAGTGGTTTCACAGGCACAGGTGGGAATCTGTGAAAGTATTTTTAGCTAGCGAAGGATTAAATAGAACAGGGAAAATGACCTAGTGTTCCTTCAAGGCCTACACACTAGGTGTGATAGGTGAACTGCTTTGTTGAACCCTTACCCTACTTCTACAACATAGATACGAGCCCTGCTTTTTTACAGCCAAGGAAACTGAGGGTAAAGAAGTTAACTAACAGACCCACTGGCCCACAGCCCCAAAGCAGCTGGGATTTGAATTCAAGTCTGTTCCGCTCAGAAGACCAGTATCACATCCCACTTGAGGCCTCGTCTGCAAGATGTGAATAATTCTCTCCTGGTTTATCCAGATGATTTCTGTGATTATTTCCAGTTATCACTGGCCATGGAGCTAAAGACACCTGGAATGGTTTCTTCTATACCATTTCTATTCTGTGTCTTCTGAGATCAAGTGGAACAGTAGAAAATTCCTTCCTAGAATGAGCTACTTCTGGAGAGATGATTCATGATATGTCAGAATTTATGGCACACTTAGAGACCATTTATACTCCTTCACTTTACAGGTAAGGCCCAGAGACGCAGTGACTTCCAAGGTCACATATATTTGTCGATAGCCTAGACTAAAACTTGCATCTCTACATCCTGTTTAATCCCCCTTTTGCTTCAGCCTGCCATTCTACCCACCCAGCATGCAGGTAAATTAGAACAAGGCCTTGGATTTCAGTAGCTTTTACAAGATCAGGAAGAACAAAATCCCTCGGCTAAATGTAACTCCTAACTCTAACTTGAGTTTTACTGTCCTCAGCCCCTTCTTGTGTAACTAACCTACTCTAACAATTGGGCAGCAGATACAGGAAAGGCTTTCCCTGGGATTTCAGGTTATGGTGGGGTATGTACAAGTAGATCAGAGGTTATGGCAGGTGGAAAAGCCAGGAAAGGGCTAAAGGCTCTCAGGGAGGAGAATTTAATTCAACTGATTAATTCAATGTTGCTAAGCAACACTGGGTTGGAGGGAGATGGGATTGGCCAAGATGACCATACTTGTGATCCTGCCCTCAGTAAGTTTGCAGTACATCAAGTGGGGAGGACAGAATTTATCCTCATAATAGAAAGTGAGAAGTGATCGTTGCATGAAGACAAGTTCATTCATTCAGTCAGTCAATTAACAAATATTTAGTAAATATTGCCTGTCAGGAACTGAAGCCTAATGAATAAGACATTGTCCCAAATCTGAGGATCTTACAATACAGTAAAGTAGTCAGGTAAGTAAATTGGTTATTATATTTATCTGACAAATGCTTAATTATAGGGGTAACTATAGGGTGCTGTGGAGATAGGTAAAATTAATGGCAAATACTTGTTGAGCCCTAACGGTGTCAGGCACTATTCTGAGCACTTTCTATAGATTTATTCGTTTAATCCCCACCACAGCCTTATGTAATAGGGACTCATTATTCCCTAATTTATGCCTGGGGAAACACAGGCACAGAGGAGTAAGGCCTTGCATACCATTTCAAAGCTGATAGATGACAGCCAGGATTCAAAACTGGGCCATCAATTTGCAGAGCCCTCCCTCTTAACCTCCTAGCTAAACTATCTTTTAATCACTTTGTGTTTGCCCAGTTTGAAGAGAAGGAGCAAGTGATGTCCAGCCTACTGCTTTAAGAACAAGTAAGAGTCACCCGAGGAGAAGGAAGAATATCCCAGGCACAGAGAAGTGCTTGTTCAAAAGCCCTGAATGAAGAGATCACACTGGGGTTAGGGAACTAAATCTAGCTCAAGATCAATAAAATGCCAGGCAGATGCTGTACAGAAGTGAGGCTGGAGAAATGACAGAGGCCAGATCATAAAAGGTCTTACTAAAGCCTGTCAGTGTATTAATCATTATCCTCAGGGCAGTGGAGAGCCAGTGAGGGATTTGGGGGCTGGAGAGTGGCAAAACTGGATTTGCATTTTATAAAAATCATTATGGTTGCAACATGAAGAATGGATTAGAAGAGGCAAGACTATGGGGTGCCTGGGCGGCTCAGTCGGTTAAACATCTGACTCTTGATTTTGGCTCAGGTCAGGATCTCAGGGTTGTGGGATTGAGCCCTCCGTCAGGCTCCATGCTCAGTGGGGAGTCTGTTAGATATTCTCTCTCTCCCTCCGCCCCTCCCCTTGCTCACACTCTAAATAAATAAATAAAATTTTAAAGAGAAAAAAAAGGTGCCAAGGTTCTGGCCGGGGCAACTGGGAGAACGGTGTGCTATTTCCTAAGTTGGGGATTCAGGAGGAGGTGCAGATTCCGGATGGCATGAAGACAGTGATAAATTCGGGTCTGGGGGTGCTGAATTTGCGATGTCCATGGAGATGTTCAGTAGACATCGGCTACACAGGTCAGAAGCTGGCAGTGTAACTAAGAGTAGGCAGGTAGTAGATGGTGGGAGTGGATGAGATTTCCCCAGGAAGTCTATAGAGTGTGAAGACAGGAAAGCCAAGCTCGCAACACTGGGAAACACCAACATAAAAGCAGCTGGCAGAGAAAGCTAAGGGGTAAGAAGAGGTCAGAAGAAAACCAGGAGGGTAAGGTGTCAAGTCATACAGGAAATGGTGAGGAACCATTAAATTGTATTACTGGTCCCCAGAAGAATCTCTTTTCCCTCCCTGCAGTTCCCCACCCTATGGGACCAATTTTCCTCCCTCCAAGGACCTCAGGGTGGCCTTATGACTTTTCTTGGCCAATGAAGTGAGAATGGGAGTGACACGTCACTTCTGAGCAAAAACTTTAAGAGCCAGCCCAGAGTTCATCATATCTCATTTTCCCTCTGCTGCAGGACTGGCAGTGCTCCACATAGAGGCTGCCCTCTCGGACAGGTCCTCTTTCGGTTGGGAGGGTCAAAAAAAGGTTTCATGTAGTCAGTTGATTTATTGAGTTTTGACAGGGGCACCAAGGCATAAATGAGGGAAAATGATTTTTTCCAACAAATGGTGCTGGGACAATTGGATAGCCACATCAAAAGAAGGAAATCGAACCCTTACCTTGCACCGTATACAAAAATTAACTCAAATGGATCCAAGCGTAAATATAACAACTAAAACTATAAAACCCTTAGAAGAGAATATGATTAAATCTTCATAACCGTGGATTAGTCAATGGCTTTTTAGACAAGACACCAAAAGCACAAGCAACAAAAGAAAAAAAAAGGTAAATGGGACTTCATCAAAATTTAAAACTTGTGTGCTTCAAAGGACACCATCAAGAAGGTTAAAAGACAACCCACAGAAAAATGGGAGAAAATAATTGTAAAACATATATTTGATAAGGTGCTTGTACCTAGAATATATAAAGGCATTTACAATGCAATAATAAAAACATAATTGACCATATTTTAAGATGGGCAAAGATCTGGATACACATTCCTCCAAAGAGGATACACAAACAGCCAATAAGAACACGAGAAGATACTCAGCATTAGCCATCAAGAAAATGCAAATTGAACCACAATGGTATACCACTTTATACCCACCAGAGTGGCTATCATCCGAAGACAGAAAATACCAGGTATTGATGATGGTGTAGAGAAATGGGAACCCTTATACGCTGCTTGCGGGAACGTAACAGCACAGCTGCTGTGGAAAACAGGCTGGCAGCTCCTCAAATGGTTAAACACAGACTTAGCACATGGTCCAGTCATTCCACTTAGAGCTGTATCGCCAAGAAAAATGAAAACATGTACCTGCACAAAAACTTGTACAAGAATATTCATAGCACCATGATCCACAATAGCCAAGAAGTGCAAATAACCCAATATCCATCACGGGTCAATGGATAGATAAAATGCGGTATATCCCGCATAGTGGAATATTATTCAACATTAAAAAAGAATGAAGTACTGACAACATGCTACAACACGGATGAACCTTGAAAACATGCTAGGTGAAATAAGCCACGCACAACATCTTGTAGGATTTGATTTCTAGTAAGTGCCCAGAAGAGACAGATACATAGAGAAAGAAAGTAGATCAATGGTTTACCCATGGCTGGAGGCGGGTAATGGGAGTGACAGCTCAGGGATGCAGGGTGTCTTTTTGGGTTTTTCAAAATGTTCTGTAAGTGATTTTGGTGATGGATGGCTGCACAACTCTGTGAGTATACCGTAAACCATTGACTTGTGCTTAAATTCAATGGTTAAAGTACATTAAATGGTAAGTTGTATGGTATGTGAATCATATATCAGTGCTTTAAAGTGGAAGAAATGGGGACACCTGGGTGGCTCAGTCTGTTGGGCATCTGCCTTCGGCTCGGGTCATGATCCCAGGGTCCTGGGATCGACTCCCAGGGGGTTCCCTGCTCAGCAGAGAGTCTGCTTCTCCCTTTCCCTCTGTCCCTCCTCCCCACTCATGTTCTCTCTCTGTCTCTCAAATTAAAAAAACAAACAAACAAAAACCAAAAACTGGAGCAACTTGTAAGAGGGATTTGCAGTGATTACTAAATATTTTCCTCCTTTGGTGCAGTTCTGTAGCCAGTCATCTGACAAGAGGCCCACAGACTTGCGTGTCCTTGTGCAAGTAGGACACACAAAAGCCTCAGTCTGTTAATACAGCTGCTGTCCTTGTGAAGGACAACCTAACACTGGGGAGAGAAGTCTTAGGTGGATTCCCTGGGAAACAGGCTCTGAGAATGGGGTCTGCGTGGAGGAGGTGTATGGAAGCATGCTGTCAAGAGCAATACCTGTAAGAAGGTGAGGGCAGCCACAGGGTCAGGCAGAGGGACAAGCTGAGCCGGGAAGCAGCTGCAACGGGCCTCAGGCGTTCCTCCAGGGTAGCTCTGGAGCTGGGTGGCCTTGCAGGGTGGTCCCAAATTGAGACAAGGCAATCAGGCCTTCTTACCAAGGCAACAACTGGTTATTGGATGTGGGGCCTACCCTTGGCGAGGCAACTCCCTTTGGCAGGTGACAAAGCCCACAGAAAGACGCAGCTGTGAGCCATCAGCCATCAACAGTCCCGGCAGCTGGAGAGACGTTTGATCTGTTTCTGGAGGGAGCTCTGAATGGCACTGAAATCAAAAGGGCCTTCCGGACCTTTTTCAGCTGGTAAAACCTCAGACCCCCCATAATATATAAAAAAGAAACATTCAAACATGAAATGTTTATATGCTAGCACTTTTCTTGAGCACTTTTCTCCGGAGATCTCACAGATCTCCTGCCCAATATGGTGGCCACCAGACACATGTCGTCACAGAGCCCTTGAAACACGACTGGTCCAAATTGAGATGTGATGTAAGGACAGAATACACACCACAGTTCAGAGACTTAGCATGGCAAAAAGGATACAGTGTTTCATTAATAATTTTTTAATATTGATTGCATGTTGAAATAAGCATTTGGAATACATTGACCCAATATATTATTAATGCTAATATTAATACTAATTTCACCTGTTCCTTTTTATTATTATTTTTTTTAATCTGCTGCTAAACAATTGAAAACGCGTGGCTCCCATTAGGTCTCCACTGGGCGGTGCTCTCATGCACCTTTTCTGACAGTATACACACTGGTTTCTCTCTGCTGTGAGAAGAAGGTGGTTTCTCTCCTCGTTTGATGGCTGGTAAGAACTCTATTCATTTCTTCCGGTCACCCATACCTTGCCCAGAGTAAACGCTCACAAAAGTTTGTTCAGGAAAATGACGAAGCAGGAACATCCCATTGAGTTTCACTTCCCTCTTTCAGATGCTGCTAGGTAATATTGTTCGTCTGTTTCCTAGCTTCCTCGCAGATGGGAAAGAAGAAAGACGTGGGTGTGTCAAGGGTGTGTGAAAGGAAGAGGAGCTTACGAGGAGGTCGTAACGTCCTGCAAAGAAAGCAAGTGGGCAAAGATCCCACACTCACAATGGTTACTATTCGTGCAGTCTTCACAGCCACAAGAGCTCTCTGAGCACATGTTCCCGGGCATTATCTAATTCAGTCCTCACAAAGTACAGCAAGATGGATATTTTCATTTCCCTCATCTTACAGGAGAGGAAAACCCGCCCCTCCAAACTCTGCCTGGCCCTGTGGGATTGGAGATTTTGACCCCTGTCCCTTGGCCAATTGCTTGTTTTGTATATTGAAAAACTGCTAGAAGCCGAATGAGTTGGGTTCCAATCTAGGTCTTAGTTAAAGACTAGGATGGAACTTTTTAATCAGATGTATTTGCATGGTGGTTGAAATACTTACTTTGACCTGATTTGATCCCTGGCACGAAAGATTCCATTTAAGCTCTTCTTTTGTAAGTACAGTTGAGTTGTTTAGCATAACCTTATTATGCATCTTTCCTAACTCAGAGTTAATTTTAAGGTTTCCTTTTTGGGAGGACCAGATGCTGCAAATAATTTGTTTTTTCCAAATTCTGGAGCTATTCCAGAATATGAAGCTAATCGAAACAGATAACTGTGAATTCACTGGGAGGTGACCCATTTCCAATTCTGCAGGTCAGGTGTGGGGGGGGATTTGAGGTCGTCTTTTGACTATTTTAATTAGTACAGTCACAGCTAGCATAAATGTAACGATGTCGATGGTTTTATTTAACTGGAACAACAAACATATGTTTTCCAGATATTTTTATTCAAGACCAAAAAAGCAAAAGATTTTTTCCAATAAAAGAATGAAAATTTTAGAAATGTTTAACTCATTTATAAATGTAAAATACATTTTGTTTTAAAAATATCTACTAAGCAGGCTGTTTTCATCAGGTTGGCATGTGAACCTTAAGCTATGTGATGATTCTACACATGATTACATATGTACATATGATTATGCAGCTAACACTCTTCTCAATTTCTCCTTCCTTTCTATTCACAGGACAGAAGAAAAAGCATCCCCACTTTCCAGTTCCCAAATATTTCCACATAGTATCAACTTATTGAAAGGAAATACATATTCTTTCTATGCTTATGGCTATGAGAAGCTTAATTATTAACTCAGAAAGTGACTGTGTTGTTTAAAGGGAAAGATGTGGCCTCTGGGGGTAATCAGACCTGGGTTCAAATCCAGCTGCTACTGCTTATCCTCCCTTATTTATCTTCCAAGAAGTTGGACTTCCCCTTCTAACAGATAGGGATAATCACTACCTTGCAAGGGTTCCATGAGGCTCAGATTAACTAACTATGGTAGCATTTTACCCATCATAAAGCTTACATGCGTCTTCCCTGGTGAATCCCAGTGATTAAGAGGAAGCATGATATAATGGCTCCAATTCTGAAGGGCCACGGGAAGGAAGGTGACACTCCATAAGCGTGTCTTGCACTTAACATTAGTGCATCAAGTTCTCTACAATCACCCCACCAGGTAGGTGTTAATAGTCCCGTCTGCACTCTGCCCGTCTCACCATACCTCAGATTTAAGCTCGAGTTTCCAGTACGCTAATTACTCAGTGGGCTTGGGGATGACATTTATTCTAATGGTCAGTTTTCTTATCTGTAAAACTGCAGCAGTATTAATCCTGACATCACACAGTAGCACCTCAACCCCTTTTTGAAGATGCCCAAACCCTTCTTCGAGTTAGATTACCTCTGAAGAAAAAAGTAAAAGCTCCAGTGGTTACCTTTAGGATTGAATGGGACAACGTGCATGGTAACACCTAGCTCACAGTAGGGGCTCAGTAAATAATCATGACATCTGGATCCGAATTAAGTTACCTCTGCTGGCATAGTAGAATGATTTTATTTTAAAACTTCTCAGCATACACATCTCTTAAATAATTGTGATGGTTCATATATGGAGGTGTGACTGCAGAATGGCCAGGTCCTGGCCACCTTGATGAAATTGTAACACAGTCCTGGAAGACATAGTTCAAAGTTGAGTTATTCACATGGATACCAGAAATCTCAGAACACCTAGCTGGCTCAGTCAGTGGTGTATGCAACTCTTGATCTTGCTGTTGTAAGTTCGAGCCCCCCATTGGGTGTAGAAATTACTTAAAAATAAAATCTTGGGAAAAAAAAGAAGAAGAAGAAGGAAGGAAGGAAAGAAGAAAGAAAAGAAAGAAATCTCCAGGAAGGAAGAAGGAGAGAGGAGGGGACGGGAGGGGTTAGAGAGAGGGAGAAGTGAGGAGAGGAGAGGGGCAGGGAATGTGACTGAAAGGAAGGTGTGAGTAGGATTCCAAAGCCTGCAGGGAATGTAGGGAGGTCACTTGGAGACAGTAATAAAAAAAGTATTCTGGCTCATGGCCTGGACCTCAAAGGGCAAGAGGTAAGGTCTGGGGACAGTCTTGGGAGCAAGGAGAGTGCAGGCTCCACCCCTCAGCCTGTGGCTTGTGGTTGCTTGGACAGGCTCCTGCTTCTGCCCATTGCACAACTAGTCAACCTTGTGCTAGCCTGGCCATCTATTTAAGAGCCACTCTGGAACTTGATTACCGCTTTTGACGGCAGGGTGGGGAGCCTATCTGGGTCAGCTTGGTTTGATAGGGAACTTTCCAGGTGCACATATAAAGGGAAAAAGTACCTTCAGATTCGCAAGGAAGAAAAAAAAAACAAAAACTCCCAGAGCTGGGATTTCTAAGGTGGCAAGAGAACTCTCCTTTGCTCTGTTTTGTCCAGGAAGTTTTCCTGTGCGTGAATTGGGCATTCACAGAGTCAGAGAACAAGGGTGCTCAAACCTGTTTTAGATGGCAGAGCACCTGCATGTCAGCTACCTTTGCAGAAGATGATGAAACACTGGCATATCTACACCTCGTTATACGAACGACGATTTAGCTCAGAATACATTGATGGATTTCGCTTCTAGGTCGGGCTAGAAACATCTGCTTAATTAATCGTGCATACTGTTATAAAATAAAATCACTGCTTGTAAGCGTACTGGCTCATGGGAGAAACAAGCTGTTGAGCTACTCAGGATCCAGTTTCCAAGAGTCTCCACAGCACTGATTTCCAGTATTCACTTGCCAGTAAGTTTGGGTATTCTGCTAGTACTTGATAGCAATCATCAAAGAAAAATGTTGAGAGAAAAAAAAATTAACAAAATACTAGCCTTTAGCTTTTTTTTTTTTTTAAGGCAAATCAAAATGGAAAAAAAATCACATGTAAGGCACTTTGGAGTCAGAAAGACCTGGGTTTATATTTTGTTTTCTTTTGTGTTTTAAGTGGGCACCATGACCAGTGTGGGGCTTGAACTCACAACCCTGAGATCAAGACCTGAGATCTAGAGTCAGATGCTCCACCGACTGAGCCACCCAGGTGCCCCGAAAAGACCTGGGTTTAAATCCAGAGTATTAGCTGTGGGACAGTGGGCAAGTTACTTAATCTCCTGGAACTTGCTTGCTTCCTCTTCTTTAAGTTGGAGATAATACCTCCTTGGCAGGATTAGTCTGAAGATTAGCATTCATGTGTGTGATGTCCCTGGCACCGTGCCAGGCCCACAGTAGGAGGCTTAATAAAGGACAAATATTGTTAGCGTGATTGGCATTGGAATGCTTTGTCCAGCTCCTGAAACACCAGTGTTCCGTCAGTAGGGGAAAACTAAGCTAGAAAAGACCTAGAGAAGATTGAATGGTGCCCCCCGTGCAACAGATGAGGCAACAGAGACTCACAGAGATCCCAAAGTCGCAGCAAGTTTGCCGTGAGTCTGGCATAGGATCCCAACTCCCAGCGGCTTCGCTGCCATGATGCGCTGCTCTCTTCTGCAAACCCAGAGCCTTTCTCAAAGGCCCCACGCTGTCCCTGGAGGCCTGCGGCCGTGGCACGTGTTCTCTTTTGATAGCCAGCCAAGAGGAGAGAGTGTGCAGTGACTCACCAGGTGAGCCCATCCCCAGGCCCTAGTTAGTGTTCCTGGGAGAGAAAACACCCTTCTCCCGACTGCACACGTCTGTGTTTCTTGTTACGTTTAGTCCTCCTGCTGTGGCTTTGCTCTGTTCGGAGAATTTGTCAAGGTAGGTGTCTTGTCCCCACGCGAGGCCACAGCTTGGGAGGCTGATCTTGTGGCCACCTGGAGCAGGGAAGGGTCCGGGCGCTTGGGCTGGCCTGGGAGGCAGAGGGGGGTGGCGGGCTGCCTGCCTCAGGGCTCCAGAGAGCAGGTCCGGGCAAAGGAAGAGGGACTGGGCGTGGAGGGAGGCGTGTCAGCACTTGTCTGCAAGTCGCCAGGGAGAGAGAGACACCTGGTGCAAGAGGAGGCAGAAGGAACACGAAAGAACCCAGGTGCACCTTGGGGGCCATGCATAGTTTTCACTACCTTCAAGACCCTTTTTACTATTTTAAACACGGCTCCATGCCTGAAAAGATTGTGGTCCCCGCCCCCTGCTCTTCTGATCCCATCCTGGACACGTGCCACTCATGTCCTCCACCTTCCTGCTCAGAGGCTCGGGCTGGCGTGGCTGGCCCGCCAATCATGTTCATGAACTTCTATTATGTCACCAGCGGCCAATCAGAGTGGCTGATTAGAATGCGATAACCCGTGTTACTACCTTGGGTTGACATAATCCTAGCCGAGAGCAAAGAAGCTTGACAGTTTTTGTCAGCAGGCAGAACTTTTTAAACGGCTGTTTGAAAGCCTGCATATTTTTATAGGGCCTCTCATAAACCTGCTCCGCGTCTCCACCCCATGCTGACTATTGAGCCATCTGCACACCAGGGTGAAAAACTGATATGCAAAGCCTGCAGCAGCCACGGCAAAACCAAGAGAGGCATTGGCTCCGGATTCTGCAGCTCCTGGCTCTAGCCCAGGAGCACGGCAGGTCCCACCTCTGAGTTCTAGCGGGTGCCCTGAACACATTCTTCTTTACTTAAATTACTTTATTTTTACTTAAATTCATCAAGCCTTCCTGCCTCTGACCAAATGGTGCTTTGCCAAGACTTTCGGCCTTTTTACCTAGGCTTCTCCTTGCCTGGGCTGTGGGCTCCTTGGCAGGACCGTCACTAGTAGAGATTCTGTGTCTCCCACCTTGCTGACACAAGGGCCTGCGGAGAACCCCAGCGGCCTGAATGAAAGATGTGCTTTGGCACAACTTTGGGGTACGGCCTTGCCTTTTTAGGAAATGCTGCCTGGTGGGTGGGAAGCGGAGTCCCACTCTCCAGCCCAGCCCGTGTTGAGGACCTGACTTCTTGAAGTCTAAAGATACCCTCTGTCTAGTTAAAAGTCATGCTTCCTTTGCTCCATTTTGATTCTCACCACTAATGAGAGAACTTCTGGATAGTCGGGGGTCTACTGGTTTTCGTTCTTCCCTTGGTCTAGTCAGAATCACTAAGCCACAGCCCCCCAGACACTCCGTTCCACCTGGTTCTAAAGACAGTTGTATCAGGACACAGCTAGGCTTGTACATTTGAGTATTGTCTGTGACTGCTTTCACGCTGCAGGAGTAGAGATGTGACAAGGATCATGTTTTGGCAGGACCAAAATATTTGCTATTTTGTCCTTCCCAGAGTTTGCAAACCTCTTAATTCATCTACCTGGCTGCCCCCCAGAGTGATCTCTCAAGATTCAGATGCAATCATGCCATTCTTCTTCAAAACAAAAACAAAAAAACTCAAGATCAACAGTCTGTAAACAGAGCTCCTTGGTGTGCTCTCCATAGCCTGCCCACACCTGCTTCCATCCCTCCTGCACGCCCTTCGCCTCTGCCCTTGCTCAGCTCTGACATCACTGGTTACATCTTTGTCCATGGTGTGCCTGATGCCTGGAATGCCCCCCCCCACTTTCTCTATCTGCCAAACCCCTAAACGTCCTTTAACACCAAATTCAAATATCACCTCCCCTATGCCCCCTTCCTGCATGTCCAGCAGAATTAATTGCTCCTTCCTCTATGCTCCCATAGTTCTTTGGACAGATGTATGCCACTGTATTGACCAAATGGGATTTCATGATGTGTTTATGTGTTTGTCTCCACCACTAGACAATGAACTACTAGAGATCAAGGACCTTGTCTCATTGCCTTTCTGCCTCTGACAGAAACGAAGATGAATCATCTGGATGTTACAAGTAAGTCAGAAACAGACCTTTATAAAAGTCCCAGGAACCTGACTGTAATATCTTATCTATGCCACCTCTCATGATTGACTATCTGTTTTCTTCTCATCTCCATACTTCCTGGTAGCTGAAATATAGGTGCTCAGAAAGTGTCTTAGTGGGGCGCCTGGGTGGCACAGCGGTTAAGGGTCTGCCTTCGGCTCAGGGTGTGATCCCGGCATTTAGGGATCGGGCCCCACATCAGGCTCCTCTGCTATGAGCCTGCTTCTTCCTCTCCCACTCCCCCTGCTTGTGTTCCCTCTCTCGCTGGCTGTCTCTATCTCTGTCANAAAAAAAAAAAAAGAAAGAAAGTGTCTTAGTGAGTGTGTAAATGTATCAAATAACATGTGGGGGGTTTTTTCTATTCAAAATTCAGTAAGCATATTGTCACATTTACTTTATCATCAAGTACATTCAGGACTTTTAAAAAAAAGTCTGCCTTTGGGGCACCTGGGTGGCTCAGTCGGTTAAGCATCTGCCTTTGGCTCAGGTCATGATCTCAGGGTCCTGGGATCAAGCCCTGAATTGGGCTCCTGCTCAGCAGGGAGTCTGCTTGTCCCTCTCCCTTTGCCCCTCCCCCACTCATTCTCTCTCTCTCTCTCTCTCTCTCTGCTTTCTTCAAATAAATAAATAAAATCTTTTTTAAAATAATAATAGCAAAAATGTACAAACAACGAAAATGCCCATTGACTGATAAATGGGTAAATAAAATGTGGTATATTGCATACAATGAAATATTATTCAACCTTAAGAAGGAATGAAATTCTGACACGTGCTACAGAATGTATGAACCTTGAAGACATTATGCTCAGTGAGAGAGAAGCCAGTCCCGAAATGCCATGCATTGTAAAATTTATATAAAATGTCCAGAATAGACAAATCCATAGAGACAGAAAATAGATTAGTGTTGGCCTGGGTTTAGTGGGGATGAGGGTGGGGGGAGGAGAAGAGCAGGAACTGCTAAAGGGTAGGGAGTTGCTTTTTGGGCGGATAAAAATGTTATGGAATTAGACAGTGCCAATGGTCATACAACTCTGTGAATGTACTAAATCATTCAACTGTACACTTTAAATGGGTTAATTTTATGGTAGTGGATTATGCGTTGTTGTTGTTGCCATTGTTGAAGTGCTCTGCAACAAGTCAGAGCTAAAATTAGTGAATTCTATCAATTTAACTTCCTGGTTGGGAAATTGTACTATAGTTTTGCAAGCTGTTACCACTGGGAGAAACTGGGTAAGAGGTACATGGGACCTCTCTCTATTCTATATTACAATTGCATGTGAATGTACAATAATCTAAAAATAAAAAATTTAATTTAAAAACGTACTCTACCTGTTTCCTATTTCTCTCCTTCCCAAATAAGAATTTCCCAGAGCATCATGTCCATGTTCCTTAAGTGATACTGCTATTTGATGGCATCTCTTACTGTTTTGACGCCACAGACTTAGCTCATAGACCTATGAATTTTTCAAAAGCTGACCCAAGTGTTAGATGCAACAAAAATATTTATCGTACCCAAAAAGTGAAAAAACCTAAAATCATTAATGAATGTTTAAAGATTTTTATTTATATATATATTTGGGAGGGAGAGAGAGTGATCGAGTGAGTGAGAGAGAGAACACATACCGGGGGTGCGGGCAGGGGATGGGGAGAGGCAGAGGGATAAGCAGGATCATGACCTGAGCCGAAGGCAAAGGCTTAACCAACTGAGCCATCCCGGTGCCCCCATTAATGAATGTTTAAATGGCTACCTAATATGATCTTATATCAAATAGTGAGCTGCAACTCAGCTCATTTATTTCTCTGTATGTGTGTGTATTGTACGCATGATATTTAATGTGGGATATTAGGAGGAGTCAAACCAGAGGTGACTTGTTTTGAATCTTGTCTTTACCTCTTGTAAATAAGTTTTTAACGTCTTTGAATCTCAATTTCATTTTCCATAAAAAGAAAATTATAGTATCTACTCCATAGACTTGTTGAGCATGTTAAAATTACAGGAATAATTAATTCATGTAAAAGACTCAGTAGAGTACCTGCCCCATTGTAAGGGCTCAAAAAATGGTAGTTATTATGATGACGATAATACCAAGCATGGCAATTTATGCACTGTTGTCCCTGATGTATATTTGTAGGTGACTGGAGCTGGTGTTAAGAGCCCTAAGCCCAGCAGGTTCTTGGGCCCACTTGATAATGGGCTTGTATTTCACTAGAGCCAGAGAAAAGGCTTCTATTGTCACTTCTGCTACAGGATCAATAGGAAGAGGAGAACAAAGGCCTGGTTACGTTGGAGGCTCAAGCTAATATTATTTTAAATGAAAGCTATGAAAACAGTGTGGGAAAAAAACACAGGAGGGGTGAGGCCAGCTAAGGTTTGTGTCCTGAGGTCAGCTAGTGGTTGACTGAGTCACGAAGCATTTCATAGAAATCGTGATCTGACAATCTGACTGTATTTTCCCTGCAAAAACTCAGGATACCTATTCTAAAAAAGCTTTTTTTTTTTTTAATGTTGTGATATGTGGTGCCTTATATATGAAAAGGTTTGGATATGACTTAAATCACATTTGGTTGCACATTTACTCTTTACTGAAAAGTGTAAGATTGTGTGACATCGGCACCTGCTTGGCAAACCTGAGCTTTCAGGTTGTGTATGATTGTGTAACCTTTGGGATAACTGTTTGGAACATCTCTGCAAACATGCATCAAGGCCAGATACCTCACTGAGCACTGAGGAGGCAAAATAGTCCTTGTCCTCAGGCACACCTGGTACTGTACCTACAAAATGTAACAAAAAACAACAACAACAAAACCCACAGAAGAAAAACCCAGAGAGATCTGTAATAAATAAAAGTCAGTGATTCTATGAATGTTTTATCTTATCAGTCAGAGATAATATTAACACAAAAATGATAATGAAGGTCATCTTCATGTTTCTGACACTTGTATAGTTTTAGAAAAACAGTAGAACAGTAGAAATATCACTAATGTACTAGGCAATACAAAGATTAGAAATGAGAAAGAACTAGGGTTCTGATACTTAGCTGCTGTGTAACTTCAGCTAAGTCACTTAAACTCTCTGTGCTTCACTTTCCTCATCTGTGAGAAGTGAATACTAATATGTACCTCATGGGTTTGGTGTGAAATTAAGTAAGATAAATTAAATTTTAATCAAATATAAGGTAATATTATCAGAAGTTATAGAGAATGTTCTCACTTGTGGGCTGTTTACAGATAACCTAGGATCACAGAATTGTATTATTATTTTGTATTAACTGTTTCACATCTTAGGCCAAAATTAGAGCCGAAAGTAAAAATTCCAGGACAATGGAAGGACACCACTGGATGAACCTAATTTACCAATTTTTCCATGTTTTGTCTTTCAAGAGCTTTTACGATCTTTGATTCATAAAAGAGAAATTTGTGTCCACATCGGGGGGCAAATGCTCATCAAACCTCAAGTGCTAGGTAAGGAGGGGTCACGCAGCATGGCCTGGCCGATAAGAGAGAGTTCTCTGATTGTGATGTTTGGAGTGGAAACAGGAAGGGTAGGATAGAAAAGAATTAGGTGTTCATTGGCCTTACATTTCCAAATAGAGGGATACTACATTAGCATGGGTGGGGGGTGGAAAGCAAAGGAAGATTATGATATATCTAGAAGACAACAATGGGAGTCTAAGATGAAGTCATTCAACAAACATTAACTAAGCACCTATTTTGTGCCAGACTTTGTGCAAGGCACCGGGCATGGGGGGATGAATGGGTCTGTATTCCTCAGTGTTCTAGACAAGAGGTCTTGGAGTGTGTAACTGAGGTTCAAATCCTGGTTCTGCCACTTGCCCTATAACTTTGGGTAAGTGGTGGAGTCAGCCATGGAAACAATTACAGTACCACATAACAAGTGGGCTAAGAGAGGTATATGCAGAAGATCTGAGAGGCTTCTGGTCAAGATGATGTCACAAGGTCATGCTTTGGGGCCTTCCTCTGCTCCAAATGTATGAAATGATAAAGTATAAAAGAGAAAGGAAAAAATGGCCACACTAAAAAATATAATAAATATCTCTGTGGTGCAAAAATGGAAGAAAACTAGTGTAATAAATAGGCCTTCAGGGTTCTGGTTGGGAAAGCAAGCAGAGGTGACCAGGGATCAGGCTTTTGTGTAGGAAGAGAAATGACAAGGGCACCAAGCAAGGTGAAAGGCCAGACTCCGGCAATTGGAAACTGCTGGAGAGGAAAGGAGTGCAACAGGGAGCCTGGGGTGGTCAAGAGGGAAAATACACTCTTAAAATGAATGTGTAATCCAGAATTCCCAAAGTCCATAAAGAAAATCAATGCTGGGGCACCTGGCTGACTCAGTGGAGAGCGCATGCAACTCTTAATCTCAGGGTTGTAAGTTCAAGTCCCGTGTTGGGTGTAGAGATTACTTTAAAAAATATATTTTAAAAAAAAGGAAAGAAGAAAAAAAAATCAATGCTAAAACACAGAGCCAAACAAAATCAACAATCAATAGATAAATTCATTCCAGGTAAAATGAAAATAATAAAGCAACCTGAAGATGACTTTAAGATGATTATATTTATAGTCCTTTAAGGGATAGAGGGAGAAACAGTATGTATTTTTTTGTAAAGGACAAAACATTAAAATATAAAAATGGGAAGAAATGAAAAAGAGGATATGAAAGAGAAGAAAATGCTGAAAATGAAAAATAAAACTATTTACAATGAAGTATTAATAAAGAATAGAAAAGGAAACTCCTAATTTAGTGGGTGGTAGAGCTCAGAAGGAAATGTTGAGTTGCTTTAAAGCTTACAGGTGCCACCAGGGAGAGAACTCCTTGGTGTGTTTTGGAATATTATACTCATCTTTGGGTTGTCAGAAAAGGCAATAGGCTGACCTCCTGGTTTTTGGGGAGAAAAGTAAGCATTCGGTTGCATTATAAAGAAAACAAACTTTGTTTGACAATGAAGTCATTTCCTTAAATTGAAAAGCTCCTGAGAGGATAGCAACTTGCCCACCCAGAAATACTATAATTGTATGTTCTGGAAATATTATTATTGGGTCTGTCATCTTTGTGTGGGTTTTCTGCTGAGGAATGTTTTCCTAAACCTAATTCATAGAATTTGGTTTTCATCTAGATGCTTCAACCTGGAAGGTGGAGGAGCTGGGGTGGGAGGAGCCACACACTGTGCTTTTTTTCCATTCATGTTCTCATTGATCCACACACCAACTCTGGAAGTCAGCTATTTTTATCCCCATTGCAGTGAGGAACCTGAGACTCCGAAAGTTCAATGTAGGTCAGTCAAATTTTCCAGGATGTAGTGAGGAGGGTGTCTGAAGTCATGTCTTCCTGTCCCAGTTCACATGAGGCTCCACGCAGAGCTTCATCTCCACACCCTGAGATCATGACCTGAGCTGAAATCAAGAGTCCAACGCTTAACCAACCAAGCCACCTGGGAGCCCCTAGAACCCTTCGCATTTTAACCTCACCAACAGAGTCCTGCACGATCTGTTCCTACCGAGTTGTCCTGCCTCTGTATAATGCTCTCCCTCTTGCTCTCTCTCCTGCTGGCAAATTGGACTTTGCTGTCTCCTGCCTTCCTAATGCTTTTCTTTCCTTCTTGTACAGGCCTCACTCCTACTCAACCTCCAGGCCTCAGTGAGATATCAATTCTGCAGAGAAACATCCTCTGCCCTCCTAAGACTGAGTTGAGACCTTTGTTGTATGCTCCCATGGCTCCCTGTACACTGCCCTTAAAAAACTCTAGTTGCTTCTTAAATATCCCCCTTCCCAACTGCACTCAGTACTAACCGACTGGGACTGTACCATTCTTGTCCACTAACATATCCTGAGCACCTACTCCGTGAACAGACATGTAAGACACTCTCAGTAAGTACATGTTCTCTGCAGGAATGATTTTCATACTATACTTAAGTGCTGACATGCCCAGTGATTGAAGGGAAGTGACACAGAATTGCTTCTAAATCGCAGAATCAGAGCAAAGATTAAACAACCTTGTGATTTACTTCCGAGTGACTTTTACACGGAGAGCTTCTGATGGTCTGAAGAATAAGTTAAAAAGCATTGTCATTTTGCTGCCTGTAGCGGGCAGTTAATCAAACCCCAGTGGGGCCCGATTCCCATGTGGGGAATAAACAAGGTGACATCATGGTGACACACTCCCAAGGGATCATGCATGTTGTCAGCTCTGTTTGCTGGGTGGAAGAGCTGTCCTTGCTGTCTTGGGCTGCTAATCATCTTTGTAAGGCTTATGATTCTGGAGGTCTGCAGAGATGGGTGACAGACTTCCGTCTCCCAGTTCCTTCCCCCTCCACATGGCCCTCAGGATCTAGCCCAGCCTGCAGGATGGTGTCCTCCACTGCTCGTGCAGAGCTCCAGGAGAACAGTGCCTCTGCTCCCTGGTTTGTGAGCGCTGTGAACACTCAAAATGTCCCCTCGTGTGCACTGCAGTGTAACAGCTCACATCCTTCTAACAAACCTTCACTGTTTGTAAAACTCTCCCATGTTCTTTCTGTCATTTGATCATGGATCTTATGCTCATTGAGGAAAGAAGATAGACTGAAATCACAGTGTTCTATGACATATTATATATACACACAGACTCTGCTTGGTGATCTGGGCGAGAATTTGAACCTCTTGATCCTTCACTTCTCTGTGAAGTGAAAATACTAATAAAAACTACTTCGTATGATGCTTGCCAAGGCTAATTAAACTAATACATATACAGAGCTATGCTAGTTGCTGGCACATAGCTAATCACTAAATGTTTAGCCATTTCTATTACTATTACTATTAATATTACTGTTACCTTTCATGAGAGGAAATGTAGTCTATTTGAAAGAACATGGGCTCTGAAACTGGAAGACTGGGTTTCTATCTGGGATCTATCAATTACTGGCTGTGTGACTTCAGGGTAATTATTTAACTTCTCAGAGCCTCAAGTTGGTCATTTATAGGATAGTGGTTAATACTACGAGCCCCCTAAGAATCATTGTGAATGTTAACCGAGAGACTATCTGGAAAACATCTAGTGAAGGCCAGGCACAGGGTGGACACCCAGTAAATGACACCTCCCGCCTGTTCCTCCGCATGGAAAATGCATCACTTCCAATACAAAATAAATGAGAATTGCATTCAAGCTAACCAGTAAGGAAAAGTCAAGGAAGAAGGGAAAGGCAATGCTATCAGGCACTGTTGGTAGCATCCTGCAAACAGCAGCTCTTCAATGACTCTGCTTCTCCCTCCCCCTCTGTCCCTCCCCTCCACTTGTGCTCTCTCTCTCTCTCAAATAAAGAAATAAAATCTGAAAAAAAAAAAGATAAAAGAAAGAAAGAAATGGCCAAAAGAGAAGAAAAAAATCTGCCAACAGATCCTGACCAACTGCAGTAACCAACGGACTAGCCAGTCCGTTGTCCCTGTGCCTTAACTATGTAGGCTGGCGTTGCAGAGAACTCAGGGGCCCTCTGGGGACCCTAAACTTTGTAAAGCAAAGGAAACAGGTTTTGGTGGCTGGGACCTACGGCATATGAATGTAGGATTCCAGTTTCCAGGTATGTAGTCAAAAGAGTATGAGGTTCAAGCCCTAGTTCAACCACTTTCTGTCTGTGTTACAAGGAAGTTATTTAACAAATCTGAGCCTTTTTGCTCAATCCTAAGCATGAGTAAATGAAATTTGCTTCCTAGGGTGTTGAGGGCCAAATGACAGCACATAGGCATTAGTGCCAACCGGGACCCCTTCTAAGCTCTCATTGCAGTAACAAAATGATTGCCACGGGTTCAAATCTCCTGCTTTCCACTGTACCATCCGATGACATCCCCGATGACTGTTGAGAGTTCCCTCTCAAAAAAATTGTCAATTTCTGTTTATTTCTTCATCGTTTTACTACTCCATGTAACAGTACAAAAAACATTAATATGAGTCATTGAGGCTGAAGAGTGGGATTCTAGTGTTTGATATGTAAATACTGTGTCCCACTAGCATTTTTCCAACTTTATTGAAGTATAATCTGGATCTATTTCAAGTGTATGGCTTAAGGACTTTTGACAAATGCATACACCTATGAAACCACCAATCAAGATAAAACTGTTTCCACCATTCCAGAAAGTTCCTTCATGCCTCTTTACAGCCATTCCCTCCAGCCCTATCCTTGGTAACCACTGAATCATTTCTATCACATATTAGATTTGTCTTTTCTAGAATTTCGTATGTAGTCTTTTATACCTTGGGGTTTTAAGATTTTATTTATTTGACACAGAGAGACAGCCAGCGAGAGAGGGAACACAAGCAGGGGGAGTGAGAGAGGAAGAAGCAGGCTCCCAGCAGAGAAGCCTGATGAGGGGCTCGATCCCAGAACTCTGGGATCACGCCCTGAGCCGAAGGCAGACGCTTAACAACTGAGCCACCCAGGCGCCCCTCCTCAGCATGTTCTGAGATTCTTCTATGTTGTTACATGTATTAGTGGTTCATTCCTTTTATTGTTGAGGAGTATTCCGTCGTATGGATGGATCACAATTTGTTTTATATCTATTTACCTGTTGTTTTTTCTTTAAGATTTTATTTATTTATTTGACGGAGAGAGAGGGAGAGCACACAGGCACAAGCAGTAGAGTAGTAGGCAGAGGGAGAGGGAGAAGCAGGCTCCCCACGGAGCAAGGAGCCCGATGCGGGACTCAATCCCAGGGCCCCGGACCGTGACACTAGCCAAAGGCAGACGTTTATCCGACTGAGTCACCCAGCCGCCTCTGTGTACCTGTTGATGGACATTTAACTTGTCTGTGTTCTTTGACTATTATAAGCAAAGCTGCTCTGACATTGTGTGCAAGTCTTTTTGTAACATTTCATTTCTGTTGGGTATATATCTGACTTTAGAATCGCAGGGTCACATGATAAGTGTACACTTAAATTTTTAAATGTTTATAGAAAGGGTCAAATAGCACATGAGAACACCAATTGCTTTACATCTTTGCTGGCACTTGATACTGTTTTAGCTATTCTAGCAATATGAAATGATGACTCATTGTGACTAACTCAAAAACAAACAAACAAACCCCAAAACAAACAAACAAACAAACAAACTCCATTAAAATACACATTACGGAGTGCCTGGGTGGCTCAGTCAGTTAAGCATCCAATTCTTGATTTCAGCTCAGGTCATGATCTCAGGGTTGTGAGACTGAGCCCCGTGTTGGCCTCCTTACTCACCATGGAGTCTGCTTAAGATTCTCTCTCTCCCGGGCACCAGGGTGGTTCAGTCAGTGAAGCATCTGCCTTCAGCTCAGGTCATGGTCCTGGGGTCCTGGGATGGAGCCCAATCTCAGGTTCCCTGGCTTAGTGGGGAGCCTGCTTCTCCCTCTCCTGATGCCCTTCTCCTCCCTCTGCTCACAATCTCTTGCTCACTCTATAACTCAAATAAATAAATAAAATCTTAAAAAAAAAAATCCTCTCCCCACTTGCACCACACTCTCCCTCTAAATAAATAAAATCTTTATTAAAAAACACACATAGGGGCGTCTGGGTAGCGCAGTCGTTAGGCGTCTGCCTTCAGCTCAGGGCGTGATCCAGGAGTTCTGGGATCGAGTCCCACATCGGGCTCCTCCGCTGGGAGCCTGCTTCTTCCTCTCCCACTCCCCCTGCTTGTGTTCCCTCTCTCGCTGGCTGTCTATCTCTGTCAAATAAATAAATAAATAAATAAATAAATAAATAAATAAATAATCTTTGGGGAAAAAAACCACACATAACATAAAATTTACATCTTAACCATTTTTAAGTGTAAAGTTCAGTGGCATATTCAGTTCTCTCACACTGTTGTGCACCCATCACCACCGTCCATCCTCAGAACACTTTCCACCTTGCAAAACTGGAACTCTGCATCCATTCAACAATAACTCCCATTCTCTGGCAACCACGATTCAACTTTCAGTCTCTGTGAATTTGACTACTCTAACTACTTCATATAAGTGAAATCATATAGTATTTGTCTTTTTCTGACTGGTTTATTTCATTTAGCATGGTGTCCTGAGGTTTCATCCATGTAGCATGTGTTAGAATTTCCTTTGTTTTTAAGTCTGAATAATATTCCATCGTGTGCATAAACCACATTGTGCTTATCCATTCATCCTCCATGGACACTTAGGTTGCTTCCTGCCACCTTTTAGCTATTGTGAATATTGTTGACATAAATATGGGTATACAAACATCTCTTCAAGACCCTACTTTCAATTTTGGGAGGATATATTCCCAAAGGTGGGATCTTTGGATCATATGGTAGTTTCATTTTAAATTTTTTGAGGAACCACCATACTGTTTTCCACAATGGCTGCACCACTTTGCATTCCCACCAACAGTGCACAAGGGTTCCAATTTCTCCACATCTTCACCAACACTTGGTTTTCTGTTTTGTTTGGGGGGGGTGTTTGTTTTGTTTTGTTTTGTTTTTGGTGGCAGCCATTGTACTGAGTGTGGTCTTGGCTTGCATCTCCTTACCTATTAGTGATGTTGAATGTCTTTTCATGTGTTTATTGGCCATTTATATGTCTAATTTGGAAAAATATCTATTTAAGTGCCTTGCCCATTTTTCAATTGTTTTTTTTTTTATTTTATTTTATACTGTCCTTCTCTTAGTAATGTCACTCCATTTTATAGATTATGAAACTTTAGTTCAGAGTGGCAAAGTGACCATAATAGTACTGGTCACAGGCATTGTTTTTATATCATCAAAGATAAAGATAAGCAATCATTCGAATATTGGTTGAGTGTATCCTAAGGGCAGTAGGAGTGTGACAGAGGCCACAGTTCTGAGAATAGCCAGAGAAGTAAACAACATTAATACAATATGAGAAGTGCTATAAACGGGAAGTATATGAAGCTGGTAAGGTATGTTTGGGCAACTGGAAGGAGTTTAGAATAGCTGGAACATTGCGTATAAGGAGCAGCTAGAAATGAGGCTAGAGAGGGATGTTGGTTGGAGTTCTTAGTTGCAGACAACAGAATCTATTCAAGCTTATTTAAGCAGAAAATAAATTTTGAAAAGAATATTAGGTAGTTCAATGAGGGTCATAGAGTGGGGCTGGGAGGCCAGGGGACCAAAAACAATGCCCAAACCTCAGGACTTTCACCAAAGACACCACTACCCCCCATCCCCCCACTGGTATAGTCACTGAAGCTCACTGGCTGCCGTGACATGGACACACAGACCTCCATCACTGCTGCCCTCTTCTCTTATCCTGGTCTAAAGATGGATTCTCTGGAGTATGTGTTTCCTCACACAGCTTGCATGTGAACAAATTCTCACATGGCTGTATCTGAGGGACAGAGCCTAAGGGCCTCGGATGCAAGTTGGGAAAATGAGTTTTTCTGACGTCTGTCTTCAGGAGGCAGGACTCATAAGGAAGGGAATGCTCCACTCATAGGAAGGGGTTCAAAAAGTAGTGGGCAAGTTCATACAAAAACTTGTATGTGAATGTTCACAAACATCTTTATTTGTGATAGCCCAAATGTGGAAATAGCCCAGATGTCCCTCACCAGGCGAATGGTTAAACAAACTGTGGTCCATCCATACTGCGGAGTAGTAATTACTCAGCAGTAAAAGGAATGGAAAGATTGATACACACAACAACTTGGATGGATCTCCAGGGACTTAAGCCAAGGGAGCGAAGCCAATCCCAAAAGGTGGCATACTGTGTTATTCCCTTTATAGAACATTTTAAAATGGCAAATTTTAGAAATGGAGACTAGATTGGCGGTAGCCAGGGGTCAGGGATGGGGAGGGACGGCACGGTGGGAGGGAGGTAAGTGTGGGTATAGGAGAATAATGCAGAGGATCCTTGTGGTGACGGAAATAGTCTGTGTCTTTTTTTTTTTTTTAAGATTTTATTTATTTATTTGACAGAGAAAGAGAGCCAGTGAGAGAGGGAACACAAGCAGGGGGAGTGGGAGAGGAAGAAGCAGGCTCCCAACGGAAGAGCCTGATGTGGGGCTCGATCACAGAATGCTGGGATCACGTCCTGAGCCGAAGGCAGACGCTTAACTTCTGCGCCACCCAGGCACCCCGGAAATAGTCTGTGTCTTGACCGTGGAGGTTGGTACGTGGATACATACACATGATGAAATCGTGAAGAATTAGACACACACATATGTGCGTGCACACACACACACAAATGAATACAAGCAAAAACTGGGGACTGAATCAGATTGGTGGATTATCAATGTCTATTTTCTGGTTATGATATTGTACTATAGTTTGCATTGGAGAAAACTGGACAAAGGGTACATGGGATCTCTATTATTTATAAAAACTGCATTTAATCTATGGTTATCACTTTAAAAATTTTAAAAAACAGTGAAAAACCAGAAAATGCTAGGAACTTAAGACTTTAAGAGCCATGGGGTTCTATCGCGGGATTTTAAGCAGGAGTGACACATGTCTTCATTTAGCACCTACTTTCTGTCCAGTGGTAGGGTAATGTTATGCTGGTTTCAGTTACAACTGTGACATTTTAATTTAAAATAAAATTTAAAAGATCTGTCTTTATTTTTAACCTGATGTGGCTTTCCAGAGTTTCCAGGAAGGCAATTTTAGGCCCGATATGCAAGCTCTGATTCCTCCTGCAACAGAAATAATAAGGATTTGTTCTTTCATTCCTTCCTCAAGCATTTATTAAGCATCTGCTAGGCTCTGTGCCAGGCACATAGATTCAGCAATGAGTAAAAGACAGTCCTGCCTTTGAGACGCTGTGTTGTTAGACTCGGTGGGGGGGGGGTGGCTCCAATAAGAAAGGGAAAGAAAAGAAAAGAAGGAAATAAAAAGAGAGAGAAAGAAAGGAAGAAAGGAAGGAAGGAAGAAAAAGAAGAAAGGAGAAAGAAAGAAAGAAAGAAAGAAAGAAAAAGAAAGAAAGAAAGAAAGAAGAAAGAAAAGGGGAGTGGAGGGGGAAGGGAGAGGGGGTGGGCAGGGAAGCGAAGGGAAGGAAAAGAAAAGAAAGGGATTTATTTGAGTATCATGTAACCTAAAGCCCAGGGGACAAAGGTCCAGAGATGCAGTGACCTCACAATGTCACCAACGTCCCAGGCTCCTGCTTTTTTTCTCTACCATCCTTAGCATGGTCTCTCAGCCTCAAGCTTACCCATGGTGGCAAGGTGGGCAATGCAGCGTGGCTCGTGTAAGGAGGAAGGAGGGGAGGGCAGCAGAGTACCTGCCAGCGGAATCATCAAGCACCCCCAAAACCCATCAGTTCTGTTTGCATCTCATTGACCACTTCTATCTTGCAAGGGAGCTGGGAAGTCAGCATTCTCTTGTTGGGGCAGGGAGAACATGGATAATGATTGGTAACTAGCAGTCTCAGTACCTAGTGAGAGACAATACAGTGTGATAACCCCTGTATATGTGATAGAAATATGACATAAAGGCTTTAAAGCCACACATCCAGCCTTGAAACAATCAGGGAAAGCTTCACAGAGGAGGAGACTTTTTGAAGAAATACCCAGTAGAAGGAACTGCGCTGCAGGTACCACAGCATAAGAGGGCCTGTCTTGTTTAAGACATAAAGTAAAGCCCGATGGTGCTTGAGTATAAGGTAAGTTTTCGGGAGTGTTAAGAGAAGAGGCTAGAAGCATAGCCTGGGACCAGTACAGGAAGAGACTTGACTGCTGTGCTATGGAAGTTTGGACTTGGTCCTATCACGCAGTAGTTTTTAAACTTGAGAACATGAGCATGCTTCAGGGTCATCCTAGGGGCTTGGTGAAATACAGAACGCGGGGCCTCACCACCAGAGCTTCTGCCGGAGTAAGGCCGGGATCAGGCCTGAGAATTTGCATTTGCATTTATTTCTAACAAGTCCCTGCTGAGCAGGGGACCCCATTTGGAGAACCATAGGTGTAAGGAATAGGAGATGGATAGTTGCCAAGTAGGGGAATAATGTGGTCATGTGGTTTTTGAATGGTCATCAACGAAATTAACCTGGAATGAGTAATTTCCTGTGGAGTGTAACTCTCTCAGACACAGCAGGTCCCTAGGAGCACAGCCCTAACAGGTAAGCAGCTGCTCCCAGGGGCCTTGCATTGCTCAGCACAGACGTTTTTAAAAACAAAATGTGAGGTGTTGAGGGGATCTGGACTCCAGGTCTGTCTCTGGGACCAACTGGTTGTATGAACTGGGGCAACTATGTTAACCAATTTGAATGTCAATTAAGACACCTATAACAATAATGACTACCATTTATTATATTTACACAATCACCTTGTTTAATACAACTGTCCTGAAAGATAGGTATTATTGTTCCATTTTACAGGTAAGAAAATTAATGCTCAGATTACAACTTGCTCACCATTCCAAGGCTATTAAAGGTTGGGGTTAGGATTCAAAACCAGTATTTTTTTCCTTTCATTCCAAAGCTTATGCTCCTTAACCACATTGCCATGATTTCTGAAACTGAGGTTTACAAATGTATTCTTAGGAATTTATGAGTTTTGTAGGAGAATTTTTAAAATGTAGTATTCTTGATGTTAACCTTTAAAAAATTGATATAAGCAAATATTGAGTTATCTGGATGGCCCTTCTAGCAGATTGAGACCCTGCATTTGCATTGATGTTTGCAATGGCATTAGAACCAAGTAGAACAATTTGAATGGTCCCAGCCCGAAGAACATCACTAGTCTCTGTTAGTGACCGGTGCACCCATGCAAAGTAAAGAGCAAATGACCTCAAGATCAGCTGTATGAATGAAGTGTTCACAGAGGTTTGAACGGGGAAAAGATGTAGAGAGGTAAGTCATCAAGTGGCCCATGGTAGTAATAAAATGGAAACTCATGAGCCCATCTCAATCAGTTTCACATTCATATTATTAACAGCTATTTAATTTCATAAAGCAGCACCATCTGGCATATTAGGTCAGTGCTGTTCATGTCAACATTGGTGATTTTGTGGCATTGCTTGTATTTACCTTGCTAATGTGTTTGTGTTCGATAGTTCTGAAGAGCTACCTACAAGCCTCTAAGGAGTTTATACATATTCAAGTGACATGAGAACAAGAATAATGTAGATCAACTCTGGGAGTCTGGAATTTTTGTTCTTTACTGGGGGTCTGCAAATTACCTAATGTTAAGCCAAGGCCCTGGGTTACAGTGAACGGAAATGGTCTCTGGTAACATAAGCAGAAAGACAGTTTGTTGAATGGATATTGGGAGGCTGAAAAACAAGTGGGAAGGCTAGAGAACCAGACTCAGAAAGTGGACAGAGCTGGAGAGGGTGGTCAGGGCTTCCCCAGAACCATGTGGCGGAAGCAGCTCTGACTCTCCCAGCACCGGATTCACCACTTTGGCCCAGGCATTACCATCCCAGGACTCTTGACACCACCAAGATCCTGGGCAGGAATTTCAGTTGGCTGAGCCCAGACCATTTGCCCACCTCCTAGCTGCCAGGGAAGGGCCATGGGGCACCCTTTGGCTTCTGTAAGCCTAGCCAATGAAGATTTTCTCCCAAATAGGAAGGACCTCTAGTTGCTGAGGAGCCAAAACCTGGTTGATATCCACAATTCACTTTCTTATGCAACAGAGAAAATGGGACCAGTTCCGGGGATGTCAGCATTAACTAAGACCACCTCATGAGCGTCAACTGTAGAGCCCTGCCCACATGTTTGCAGTCATTGCTGAGCACTGTCTGAGGAGTCCAACAGTGATGAACAGCAGCTTCAAAAGGCCTCGACTCCACCACTGGTTTTTCTGTTTCATGGCTCTCGCCATAGTGAGCAGATCAAGAGAGAACCACACAAGGTAATTTAACAGGCCTGGGAAACTGTGTATCCCTTGAAAAAAAAAATTTTTTTTTCATTTAAACCAGCTTCTTCTAACGTTCTAAAGATCAGCTAATAAAAGGCCTCTGGCTCAGTTTCTGGAGTTGAGATTCAGAAAACAGAGTATTTCTCATTGCAGCATTTTAAGGTTCCCGTCCTCCTAAGCTCATCATGCAAATGGTCTTGCTCTGAGCATGAAGGATGGGAAGTGTGTGCCCGGGTCTCTGATGGCGCTTGCTAAAAATGCTTCCGCTCCGAGCCGGCTTCACATGTGGCTGCAATTAACCCTGAAGCAAACCTGCTGCAAGAGGAAACCATTGTGCATTCTGAGCTCCATGTTGTGAAACTGTTACCCTTTCTTATTTTGGTTGCAAATCTTCCACTTTGAAAGTGTTTCATTTTGGGAGTTGCACAGGAAGTTATTGATTGTGTGTTGCTTTCTTTGCAAAGATTTCTGCACCAGGAAATAGGTTTGTTTTTCTCCCTCCTTCTCCAGTTACATGAAGGCATTGGGGAAAAAATCTGTTTGGGCTACTGCATGGCCTGCCCACCCCCCACCTCTTTGACCTCATCCTCTACCACTCTTCCCCACCCCACCTACTCCAGCCACACCGGCCTCCTGGCTGGTTTTGGAACATGCCAGGTACTGTTCTGCCTCTGGGCCTTTGCATTTGCTTGGCCCTTACCTGGCGCACACTTCCCCCATATAGGCACATAGACATATAGACACAAAATTGGTATAAGCAAATATTGGGTTATCTGGATCTCCCTTCTAGCGGATTGAGCCCCTGCAGCTGCATTTATGTTTGCATAAACTCTCAACTTCCTTCAGGTTTCTGCTCTGGTCCTTATTATAGAAGTCTTCCTGCTCCTAGTAACTCCAGTGCCTGATTTCCCTGGTATTTTCTCATTTACCCCACCCCATTGTTTTCTAGGGTGGCTGACCCATGGTGTCCTTCTTTATCACCTTCTCCTGCTAGAATGGCATCTTCATGGGGCAGAGACTATTTACTAACCACCAGTGCCCAGCACATAGTAGACACTCAATAAATTACGTGTAGAATGAGTGAATGCATGTAATAGTAATGGTTATCATTTCATGGGTTATACAATTACAAACATTATCTCTGAAGAGGAGTAAAGTTATGCTGATGCGGTTAATGCATTGAGGGTCAAGGGTAAGGAGGGGTCCATAGTTGTATGAGGAGGTGTCAGGATCAGAAGCCTGGGTAAAGGGAAATGCAACATTTAAATCTTCTGTCTTGACCCTTCCTTTGCAGTCCTCACTTATAACCAACTGCCTTTTCAACATTTCTTTCTGGATTTGTCATAGGCAGCTCATACTACATATGACCAAAATGGGTGTTTTGACATCTCCTGCCTCTGGTATAAATCTACTGCTCCCCCAACTTCCCATTTCAGTTAACGACCACCTTCTACCTTTGCTCAGGCCAAAAGCCAAGGAGTCATCCTGGGGGCCTCACTTTCTTTCAACCCCTGTGTGTAATCCAGCAGATTTGCCAACTCTACCATGACAGAAATGGCTAGCTGGACACTAAGGATCTGAGTTCCCTTCCCATAGCGTAGGACTATGGACTGGAAGTGGCTGTCCACATGAGGACTGATGAGGGAACAGAAGGCAAGCTGAGGACAGAGCAGAAACTGACACCCCGCGTCCTCCCCCATGGGATGTATGTGACATTCCTCAGGCACTCCTGGCTGCCCTAAAGGGCAAAGAAATAGCTAACCTATAGGTACCACAATCCTGCAAGACTTAAGTCTCCCTCAGTTTACAAATGTCTTAGCAGTTTAGGAGAAGGAAGCATTTCTATCAATAACCTAGCTTTGGGAAGGGAATGCAGATACAATTAAATGTCCTTATAATCTGCAGCCTCCAGGAAGTGCCCAACTATCTTCATGTTAATGCCTTGCTACAGCGTAAACAACCTTAACTTGACAATGGCCCATCTTGTGAGTCTTCTTTAACATATGAAAGTATTTCCTCAAACTCCCTTTTTCCTTACCTCCCCCAACCCCATGGTATATAATCAGCCACCCCTCACAACCCCGGGGCAGCAGCTCTTTCTGCTCATGGGTCCTGTCCCCGTGCTTTAATAAACCACCAATTTTGCACCAAAGACACCTCAAGAATTCTTTCTTGGTCGTCAGCTCCAGACTCCACCCCACTGAACCTCACGTGTATTCTGTGTCCTCATCAGGGACTGTCCTTCTTAGCTCCCCGTCATTCAGGTGAGGCCATGTGACTGGTTCTCACCAATGGGATTAAGGGGAAGTGATCTGTGATTAGGCCCATGAAGAAACACGTGTGCTCTCTCCGTGCTCTCTCTCTCCATCTGCTGGATGAAGAAGATCCTGCAAAGGATTCTGAGGTCCTGGGGCTGGCAGAGCCACAAGACTGAGGGATCCTGGGTTCCTGAGTCACCACTTGCAGGACAGCCACTGGCTCTTCTAGAACACCTGTTTGGACTTTATTTGAAAAGCCACCAAGCTTTTGGGGTCAACTCTTGCAGTAGCTGACATTGCCTTAACTGATATATCTGTCACCAAAATACGCTTCAAATTTGTTCACCTGGCTTCCTTAGTCTCTTGTTTTGTTTTGAACCGCCATCCTCTCTCATCTGAAAGATTGTGAAAGTCTCCTCCCATGTCTCCTTGCCTCTGTCTCCCTGCCAGCTACAGATCGGGCGTTTGCCCCCCGCAGATTCATGTGCTGAAGCCCAATCCCCATGTGATAGTGTTAGGTGGCGCCTTTGCAGCTGCTCACGTACCAACAGCAGAGCCCTCCTGAATGGGTTTAGTGCCCTTATACAAGACCCCTGAGAGCCCCCTTGCCCCTCCCACCATGTGAGAACACAGCAAAAAGACGCTCACCGAAGAACCAAGAAGTTGGCTCTCGCCAGACACCAAACATGTACAGGCAGCCTTGATCTTGGACTTCCCAGGTTTCAGAACTGAAAGAAATAAATGTTTGTTGTTTAAGCTCCCCCATCCATGGTATTTTTGTTATACAACCCAAAGGACTAAGACACCCCACAGCCTATTCTCCACACAGCCATTAGAGAGGTCTTTTACGAACTCAAACTTGTGTCACTCCTTTCCCTAAACCCCCTCAGATGGCTTCCTTTTACATGCAGAATAGAGCCTGAAATCCTCGCTGTAGCCTGTCTGCTTCCCCAACCACATCTCAAACGTCTCTCCCCCTCACGGATTATGTACAGTCCAGCCCCCCGGCCCTCACACAGGTCTTCAAATATGGCAGACTTGCTCCTGTCCCAGGGCCTTTGCACTTGCTCTATCTCCTGCGTGGAACTCGTTGCCCCAGACTGTGGCCTGACTGGTTCCTTGTTATCATTCGGTTCTCAACTCAAACATCACCTCCTCACAGAAAGCCTCCCTGATCACGCTGTCAGACAGAGGCCATTCTGCTGCCACCACCCGTCATTCTCTATTTCTTGTCCCTGTTGTATTTTTTTATTGCTCTTACTACTATTTTAAACTCTTTCATGGTAATGTTTCCTGGCAAATGGTCTGTCTTCCCACCTCCTCCCCAACACCTCCCCATTAGAGTATAAGCTCTTTCAGGGCAGGACCTTGTCTGTTTTACTGATAGCCACAGCTTCAATATCTAGAATGGTAAATGGCAAACAGCAGGTGTTCTAGACAAAAGGGGGGGGGAGGGAAGGCTTGCCCTAATTAGACCAAGGCCCCTCACAGTGCAACCCCAGGGTCCACGCAAAGTTCCTGGAGATGGGGGAGGAGTGGGTTGGGGAGACACAGATAGAAGGCAGGCTGAGCAGCCCTGTGGCTTCTGAAGCCAACTCAAGGGTACAGACATGACATTACCTACCACCCTGAGGCATCGGCTTACTGTTCTTTGCAAAGCTCCCACTCCAGAAGGGAAAAAAACAAAACAAAACAAAACACTCTTGCCCTTCTTTCTTTCCTTCTGTGCAGAAACCTCATCTGTTTTGGTCCCAAACCTATTTCCCCTACTGCCAATAGGCACTGGAAAGATTATGGGGTCTCCTCATATATGTAATTCAGAAGCATATTAAACTGTAAACATAGTATAATGAAGATCTAGTTGCCCAAGATGAGTATGTATGTATGCATTTATTTATTTATATCAAATTCTTTCAAAAATAGGTTTGTACATTGTGGTGCCCTAAATACAAACACGGTCTGCTTATTGGGGATGCCAGCCTTATATACAGTAGAAGCACAGGAGGAGACTTTGAACTGGAGACACTTTTATTGAATATGCAACTGTTTTAATGTATACAAAAACTTTTTTTAAACATACACAAGCCAATATGAATTCATCAGCCTAAGTAAGGTTGACCTGGATTTCGAAGCTGTCTTAAGTAATCAACTACAGGGTCAAAGAGAGGAATGATGAAGTGGAAAAAAACAACCATTAAAATGATTTTACTATTTTTAAAGTACTTAATGCTTAAAAAAACCAAAACAAAACAAAATGAAACAAAAAAACCCTGAATTTTTTTTTTCCAGTTAGGGCTTTTTCTTCCTTCCTTCCTTCCTTCTTTTCTTTCTTTTCTTTCTTTTCTTTCTTTTCTTTCTTTCTTTCTTTCTTTCTTTCTTTCTTTCTTTCTTTCTTCCTTCCTTCCTTCTTCTTTCCTTCCTTCCTTCCTTCCTTCCTTCCTTCCTTCCTTCCTTCGTTCTCCTTCCCATTTTTATTGTGGTATAATTGACACAGCACTGGATGCCATAATGTCTTGATTTACACATATTGCGAAATGATCACCACGATGTTTAGTTAACATCCATCATCTCGTATAGATATGAAAAAAGAAAAAGAGAGAAAATTTTTTTTTCTTTGTGATGAGAACCCTTAGGATTTACTCTTAACAACTTTCAGATACATACCATACGTCAGTGTTAACAACGGTCATCATGTTGGACATTACATTTATCTTATAACTGGAAGTTTGTACTTTTTGACCACCTTCCTTCTATTACTTCCCAACCCTGCCCCTGGCAGTCATAAATCTGGTCTCTTTTTCTATGAGTTTTCTTTCTTCTCTCTCTTTCTTTCTTTGATTCCACATATCCACATATAAGTAGATCACACAATATTTGTCTTCGTCTGTATTTGTCTGTCAGCACTTGTTTTACCAGACCTTTCTAAGTAGGAATCATCCCCAATGTATAGGAGAGAAGATAGAAGGGTGGGCAGTGTCCAAGTGTGTGCCCGTGTCATGCAGTTAGAAGATGGTGGGACTGGGGTTTGAACTCTGGTGTGGCTGATGCCGATGTCTCAGCGGTTCTCACGTGCCCAGTGTTTCTCCATCCTTTGAAAAATGATGTCAAAAATGATGTTAGAACCTCAGTAAGTTCCAATTCCATATGGTAGCCCACAGAGGATGGGCCACCAAAAGGAGATATTTCCCTTCAGGGTTGAAGTGTTGGTCTATAACAGATTTAATAGTTTATTTAGTGATTCTCAACAGGGTCTTTTCTGGGTAAACAGTGGTATGACTGAAAGATCGAATCAGGATCAAGACAGCTGGTTTGAATCCTGGCTCTGCACTACTAAGGCAAAGGTTTTACCTTCTCTGAGCCCCCACTGTTTCATCCATAGAATGGGGTTGACAATGTCTTCCTCACAGGATTAAGTTGCATTAAATGGGTAGGCTCGGCAGGGTGCCTTGCACATAGCTGGCACCCAAGAATGTTTATCTTCTTCCTTCCTTGTTTACTTTCTTCTTGCCTATATATAGCACATGCTTGTAAGAGCTGAATGCAAAGCAAGAAATTGGAGCCAAGAGAGATGTGGCAATCTTGGTTTGAAGAATTTTTCTCCTAGGTGGTGGTATCCTCTGAGTGATTCCATACTCAGAGAAAAACAAGTGCTCATTTCTGGTAAGTTCCCTGGCTCAAACCATTCTGTCTGAGAGTTAGCTAGTTACCTGTGGTCAAACTCTCCATGACCTTGAATCCAGCATCTGCAACATTCTTTCCTCGGGAAGATGGCTCCTATTATCTCCTGCCCCAGCCCACTGGTTTGTTACTAAGCACAAGGGCAAGCATCTATTGCCAAGATGAATTGCTCTTACGGTATTTGAAGGAAAATTCCTTGTGTAAGGATGAATCCAATCTTTGGATCAGTTAGACAGATATCACTCAGAGATCTGAGGTCTAAGCCATTGCTTTGGCCATAAGTCTGGTCTTGCTTAAGAGCATTCATTCAGAACCATGCTGTGAAATGAGCTGACATTCAGAAACATGCTCACTGCTGATTCCTTGACAGGTTTCAAATGTACTGCTCCAAACCTTGGAATACCACCTTCATTGAATTCCACAAACAACTTGAGACTCGGGTTACTACTACTCAAAATGGTCCTATCATTGGACTCCATCCAATTGGGTGAAGGGTGAAATTCGTGTTGGGTCATGGTAGAGGTGAGGCTTATTTGTGGGCTCTGAGATGGCTGCAAGGAAAGAAAGAAAGGGAATTAATTGAGTGCTAACCTTGCGCCTGGAATGCTTAGGTGCTTTCGTACACATCTGCCTAGAAACTCTGCAAATGTGTTAAACACTCACAGCCCTATTCTTTACCACATTCGAAAACGTGGGCAGTAGAGGACTTACTTAGCAAGCCAGATCTGAATTCTGACTGCCTGCAATGGAATGATAGCTTGGTGGGAGGAATATTTGTTCACTGCTGTGTCCCCAGTGCCTATGAAAGTCCCTTGCACATAGTAGGACATCAATCCTTATTTGCAAAGTGGGTTGCTTAGCCTCTTTAAAGCTTCTGTTTCCTCAACAATAAAAGCAGGAAAGATAAAACCTACATCATGGGATTTTTAAATTACACTTTTCATTTTGAGATAATTATAGATTCACATGCAATTATAAGAAATAATACAGAGAGATCCTATGTATCCTTTCCCCCAAGTGGTAACATCTTGCAAAACTACAATATAATATCACAACAAGAACATTGACGTTGAAAAAAGAAAGAAAGAAAAAGAATATTAACATTGATCAATCCGTTGATCTTGCAGCATTTCCCTTGTAGGATTTTTATGTGGATGAAATTCAAATATATGGGCATAACGTATAGCACAGTGTGTGCGTATTGTATTTAATAATGGTAGCTAATATCCTCCTAGGAGACAATATGGTGTAGACCAGTGCTTCTCAAACGGTAATGTGCATATGAATCATCTGGGGAGCTTGTTGAAATGCAGATTCTAATTCACTAGGTCTGGGTGGGGCCTAAGAGTCTGCATTACTAGCAAGCTCCCCGGGGATGTCTGACTTGGACTGACAGGCTAAGCATATGGACTCCAGAATTAGACTGCGAGGTTCAATTCTAGTTGCACTGTTATTATCTTTAAGAACTTGGACAAGTTATTTAACATCTCCATGCTTCAGTTTCTTCATTGGCTTAAATAATAGGGATATTAACAGTCCCTACCTCATAGGGCTGTTGTGAGGCTTAAACTAGATAATTGTTTTAAAGCACTTAAATAGTGTCCAGACCATAGTAAGTGCTTGTTAAATGTTAGGTATCATTATTACTTTAGGTAATTTTTTATTCTGTATTCTTGCACTGAAATACGATCATTTGAGTTTTTCCACTGGTTACTTTGGCCTCTGGAAAAGTACAAGTACACCTGTTCCCACTCGATGAAAATAGAGAAGTTATAGCTAGAAGGAATTTTTAGAGCTCCTTTAATCAGAAATGGCAAACATCAGTACACCATTTCCTATTCCCTGCCCATAGCAGACATTACTAATCAAACTTGACACTTCTTTTTCACTGAACCTCAGTTGTGGCTTCAGAGTCCTTCTCAAAAGAGGACTCTAGACAGAGCTGGTGCTCAAGATGACACCTGTTGGCCAAACCTGTTCTGATCTAAGCTCTTCACAGGTGTGGAGACTTAGACCCATAGGTGTAAAAAGACTTTCATGGGCTCCCACTGTCACCTAGAGAACACACATCTTCTGAATGAGAACCCATATCTTCTGTCTCCTCAGTGCCCTTTGTGGGATAATTTGGTGTGAAGAGAAGAAGAGAACAGGAGAAATTCCTGTGAGCACATTATAAGCAAAGGGCCACGGGTAGAAAAGGACATTCTTCCTCAGCAGGTTAATGCACTGAGAAGAATAATGAGTCTCTATGAACTATGAGCATTTCAGATTGGCAGCCATCTTGGTGTTTCCCCAGTTTCCCTCTTGGAAGTATGACATGAGAGGGCATATTGGAAAATAAACTACTTTTTGGGAATTTGGTGTGGAAAAAAACCCCTGTTTTTAGGGGCACCTGGGTGGCTCAGTTGGTTGACTGTCTGCCTTTGGCTCAGGTCATGATCCCGGAGTCCTGGGATTAAGCCCTGCATCTGGCTCCCTGCTCTCCCTCTCCCACTCCCCCTGCTCATGCTCTTTCTCACTCTCTCTCAAATAAATAAATAGTCTTAAAAAAAAATAAAGATTCCATTTCTATTAAAAAAAAAAAACCCCAAACAACCCTGTTTTTATAATACTGAATCATTGGAGTGCCTTAACAAATTGTAAGGAGCAAATGGAAAAGCAAAGGACCTACTCTCACTTGACTGAACTCCTGAGGGCCTTTCAAAGTGTTGCGTTGATCAGTCTTGGTGACGCCCCACCTTCACCTGCTGGCAGCTGTGTTAGATATCCTGTAGTTCCCACTCTCCCTTGGCCTATCCTTTCTCCTCGCTGGACCGTGCCTGATGTCATGGGCCCTCGCAGACCCTCACGGACACCCCACTTCAAGGTAGATCAGATTGATGCCATTTCTATGGATGAGTAGAAAAGAGAAGAATCAGACTGTCTCTATGAACAATTTGAACTATGTAGATATAAAGGGAGTCCATTACCAGGGGAGCAAAAGCCAAAAGGAACAGTAGGGACAGTAATACAGGAGCCCAAGTGACCAGGAAGCTCCTTGGTGGCGGGATGAGAAGGAATTAAACAGGGAAGGGGCACAGAGAAACAGAGAGGACTGACCAATGATACTGCGGCCTGTGGAGAGTAATAGTCCACAGAGTCTCTTTTGGTCCTTGGAACTTTCTTTCCAATTTTTTAATGTTTTAATATAAAAATTTCAAACACGTGCAAGAGTAGACAGAACACCCATCACTTGGCTTCAACTATGATCAATTCAGGACAAATTTTGTTTTTTCTCAACCTCCACTCACCTACCTCCCGGATTATTTTCATTCTTTTTTTTTTTTTTTAATAAATTTCTAGGGGCACTTGGCTGGCTTGTTGGTTAAGCGTTGTTTGACTATTGATTTGGCTCAGGTCATGATCTCAGGGTTGTGAGATGGAGCCCTGTCTTGGGCTCTGCACTCAGTGGGGGGTCTGCTCCAGGATTCTTTCCTTTTCCCTCTGCTTCCCCCTCACACTCCCTCCCTCTCTCTAAAATAAATAAGTAAATCTTTAAAAAAAACTTTCTGGGGGTGCCTGCCTGCTTCAGTCAGTAGAGAATGCAACTCTTGATCTCAGGGCCCCATGTTCAAGCCCCACATTGGATATAGAGTTTACTTAAAAAAAATAATAAATTGCTGGTGCATTTATAAAATCCTTGATTTGAAGCACATTCTCATAGTGGTCCATGTACAACCTATCTTTGTTTTTTCAATTAGCTACTTCAGCAGTTTTTTTGTTTTTGTTTTGAGAAAGTTGCCCAATTTTTTTTCCTATAGCTCCCTCCTTTTTTTTTTTTAATTGTGGTAAAATACACATAACCTAAAATTTACTATTTTTTTAAAAGAAGGTTTTATTTATTTATTTGAAAGAGATAGAGACAGCCAGCGAGAGAGGGAACACAAGCAGGGGGTGTGGGAGAGGAAAAAGCAGGCTCCCAGCAGAGAAGCCCGATGTGGGGCTCATCCCAGGACTCTGGGATCATGCCTTGAGCTGAAGGCAGATGCTTAATGACTGAGCCACCCAGGCGCCCCTAAAATTTACTATTTTAACCATTTTTAAGTGTGTTTTTTAGTGGCATTCACATTGTCGTGCAACCATCGTGTAAGTGGTCATTTTAAATAGTGAACCTGTGAATCCGCCACCCAAAGGTGAGGAGTCTGATAACCTCCATCTAACCAATGGCCCCNGCCCCTCCCACCCACCCGTGCGGTCCCCTCCCTAGGTAATTACCACTTTGAATCCTCGGGTCATCATCCCCTTATTTCTTTTGTATTAGCGTTATTGCAGGTGTATGTACACCTCCAATTCTTTTTCATTTTATTTGTAACATTACAAATGAGATATTATGCTGTATGTAATCTTTTGGAACTTACTTTTTTCACCTAATATTGTCAAGATTCACCCCTGTTGGGGCACCTGGGTGGCATGGTTGGTTGAGCGACGGACTTGGCTCAGGTCCTGATCTCAGGGTTGTGAGATCAGCTCAGCATGGAGTCGGCTTGAGATTCTCTCTCCTTCTCCCTCTGCCTCTCCCACTCGTGCTCTCTTTCTCTATCTCTCTAAATAAATAAATCTTAAAAAAAAAAAAAAGGTTCATCCCTATTGTTCCATGTTAGTGTAAGTCATTTGTTTAGGCTGCTTTTGAATATCCTGTTGTGTGACTAGTCTTTGTATCTGGCATGCCCCCGTTCCAGTCCACCTACATCTTGAAGGCACAGCCCCTTTTTCTTAAGATAACTTGAGTGTGTCTTTCTTCCGCACAACTAAAACAGTCAGGCTAAAACAACCATGCTTAGATGTTGCCAGCGCAAAGTCACACTAATGCTGATGTAAGGGAAGCAGTGAGAATAATTCTTGGAAAGGTCAAAGACTGGTCACATCCATGAGAAAAGGCCCTCTGTCCCCATGATTTATCTACAGAGTAAGGTTTACACTGAGCAGTGATGGAAATTAAAGAGGCAGCTTTAGGACCTCCAGAGTGACCCCAAATGGAAATCATTTAGCAGCACACAAATGGCAGAATTGTCATAAAAATCAAATGAGATAATGATATGTGGGAACACTTTGTAAACCCCAAAGCCATTTTATAAATGTCTAGTTGTATTATTATTGCTATCATTATTCATTTGCATGATCTGGGCAAATTATTTTCCCATCCCCCCATGTTAAAGTGGGTGTCTGTTCATAAGGTGCCACAGCAGGACTGGATTAAAGGTAGGAAGAGAGAAGGCGGAAGATGAGTACTCATCCAAAATTCTACCTAATCCTTGGTCCCTGCAATGGATCTTCAAGGTAAGAATTACCTGTTTTACAGATGAGAACACTGAGCTTGATGACATGCCCAACGTCCTGTAACAAACACAGATAGACTTTGGATTCAAATCCAGGTCTGTCCAAATCCAAAGCCCGTTTTCTGTCTTGCCACACTTCCTGAAATCTGCCCATATGGCCCTCATTCTTTCCTCATGCCCTGCCCTAACTTGGCAGGAAGAAAACCTCTTCTTTATGATCTTTTCAGGTTTTTTTTTTTTTCTTCTTCCTGTCTACTGATGAACTAACATGGAGTCTAAGTAAAACTATCTTTGGGAAGACTGGGAGCCTTCCCTGCTTTAATCTGTGAATTTTAATCTGGGCACTGGGAAACCAGGGGCAGCTATGCTTGGGTTGGCTTGTCACTTAGGTTCCCATTTACAGTGGTCCTGTGTGGCCTGGAGGAGAGTGTATTTCACAAAGGGCCATAAGACCCATGATCTGGTACAGGCAACACCTCTACCTGCTTCAGTTAAAACATCTCATCTTGCTGTAAAATGCAACTATTAATACCTGTCTTTCTACCCAACAGGGGCTGAGATCAAATGAGGTCATATGCTGTGACTTGATATGATCAGATGAGGTAATAGATGGGAAAACAGTTTGAAAACTGCAAAGCATCCCCCCACCATCCCTCTGCATTAATGGAAGCTGGTGTTTCTTTTTATTGTTATCATTGCCTCTCAGCAGAGCGTTCTCCCAGGAAAAGCCCTATAGTAGGAGCTCCTAATACCGACCGAGGTTTGAGAACAGCCAGAAGGCGAGTAACATGAAGCCATTTCAAGCAAACCAGAGGAAGTCCAGTCTCTGACTATTTATTTTATGAAGTTAGCGGCTGGATATGTTAAGCAAATGTTTTCTTAATTGTGGCAGTACGAGAAAACAATGGGGCAAGAGCTGCCGGAGACTGGAGTATCAGGCCTCCACCCCTCTTACCCCCCCCGCCCCCAATCTCTAGAGAATGACAGGAAAAAATTAAAGACAGGGCTTTTCTTTTCGTGGTCACATGTCTACGCTGCTGCTGCTGTAATAAGAACCTGCACCAATTAGAAATGTTTCACCTCCTCCCCTCTGCCCCTCCCGGGGCACATTTCAGAGCAGGCCGGGTTGTGGGCTCCAGGAGTTTGCCAAACACAGCAAACACTGCCGTGCGAGCGGCTGAAGGGGGCTCTTTCCACTCCGACCTCCCTCCCTTCCTCCTCTGCTCCCTCCCTTCCACACTGTTTTCATTTACTAGGACTTCCTCCTCCGGGCGAGGGAGGGGGAGGAAAGACGCTGTTGGGCGCCTGGGGCGTGAGTGTGTGTGTGCGTGTGTGTGAAGTGGAGTGAGTGGTGGAGTGTAAAATGCTGTAATGGGAGGAAACCGAGCCGCGTCTGAGTGCCCGGGACTGCAGCGGCCGTTCTGATCGCGGTGGCACCTGAGCACACGCTTCCCCGAGCAAGTGCGACCTGTACCTGCAGGTACGTGTGGCCGCCGGCCTGTCTGGGCAGTTTGGCTTGGGTGTGTGGGTAACGAGAAAGTGAGGCAGCGGTCCAGGTCGGCGTCCCGGGGAGCCGGGAGGCCGGGGAAACCGGGATGTGCGGGAGGCACCCGCGTGAGCTGAGGTCCCGCGGGTGAGCCCGGTGTGAGTGCCGGCCCCGGAGGGGTTGTATGCCCCTGCAGTGGCGGCTTCTGGAGAAGAGGACGTGTGCGGGTCTGAAGCCTAGGGCAGCGTAGGTGCTGCAGGTCGTGCTCAAAGGCTGTGGCACTTGCTGGCTGCGCGTGGGGCGGCAGCAGGTCCAGTGGGTGTGGAGTACGGCTCGACGGTGGACGTCGGTGTCACGTGTGCTGTGTCCACTGGGTGCGTGGGCCCACTGTGTGCGTGTGGGGGAAGTGGCTGGCCCACAGCAGCAGGCACCCGGGCGCGCACGAAAGGTTCGTTTGTGCGTGTACACTGAAAGGTGTGTTCCCACCGGCTGGGCCTTGGGGGACATAGAGACGTCTGAGATGCCGGGTCCTCGTGCCCTTGGGGACTGGCGCCTCTTCCCGGGGACCCAGAGCGGCTCCAGGGCCGCGGCGGACATTCCCCGCCCGAGCGCGTCCGCACCCGCCGGGTAGGTGCGAGCTGCCGCGGGGCGTGCAGCGGGCGGGGGAGGAGAAACAAGCCTCTCCTCGGCGCGCGAGGCCCCGCCCCCGCCTCCCTGCCGGCTCACCTGGGCTTGGCCGCCCACCTGCTCGTGGGAGGGGCGTGTCCGGGGGGGCGTGTCCTGGCGGGCCAGGCGGAGCCCGGCGGAGCCCGCGGAGGGCGGGCGGCGCCTCATTCCAGGGATTCCTCGCGCTTCCGCGCTCGCGTCCGCCGCGGAGCC